>NC_133972.1:14247676-14547676 GCF_047716275.1 Strix uralensis
TAGAAACTATTACTTCTTAAGTTTCAGCGGTGGGTTGGCTCGATAGATGGTATAAAGTAAAGACTATCCCTGCCCTAAGGGGCTTGCAATCTAAAAAAAGACCAAAGGAAAGCATTTGTCTCTTGCAAAGTGATTTATTTGGTTGGTTCTTTGAGTTTATGGTCTACTTTGGAGGTGGGCACATTTGTCATGTAAATTTTAGCTTTCTGAGAGAAGTGCAGAAGAGACTGTACTGATAATGCATGTTGTTTCCATTTTTCCAGAAATGGTTTTGTTAAAAAAATTTCCAAAATATTCTTTCCAGTCTGCTCAGACATTTTGCTTTAATTTATTGGTTAAGCATGATTTTTATTTCTAGACTTCTTTTAATATTGTTCCTAAAGAAAACATGGTCAAAATGCATCACCCCCAGCAGTGATTCTTTCTACATTTCTGTTCTACTGAAAAATTCTAGGGAAATAAAACTATTCTGAAGGAAAATATCCAAAACATGAAAGTTGCCAAACAACTTGATTTTCAGTAAGCTCTGCCATACTAACCAAAACTAATTATTTCAAGAAGGAGTAATCGTTGTAAACAAACATGCAGCAAAAAGCAGAGGACTGGACTAATTGTCAGATCAGGTCATCTGCAGGACTTTGATTTAGCATTCCAGGTCATAATTGGGTCTGTGACCACTTGCTTTGGTCACTGGAAGTGAATGCAGATGGACTCGGCCAGTCACTCCATCAAACATTTGCTAAAGGGCTCAGGCGAGTGCTCTTCTTAGCTGTTATTTGCCATTCAGGCTTTAGTCAATGTGAATTGTTGCTGAGCTTAGGCTTTGGTGTTAAGTAGTAGCAATAGTGGGAAAGGTCCTTAGGTAAAGAAATACACTTTCCTTTCTCCATTGCCATGGGGCTTTCTGAAGCACAACAATACGAATGCACGTTAGATAATCTACAATTCATAATGCTTCCTACACAGAAGAGTCAAAAAAGTAATGTGGCTTAGCGGAGACTGCAGGCTTTGTGTCAGAAACCCGGTGTCTCAGTCACATCTCTGCCAAGGACTTGCTCTGTATCCTTCAGCAAAGGGCGTAACCTCTGACCCTGCGCTTCACTTTCCTTTAGATAATGATATCTACCCTCGCTTTACAAAATATTTTAAAATATACATGTAAGATAGGTTGGATCATTACAGGGCAAACACACAAACAAATACATACACACCCAGACAAGCTGTAGTGATACATAAAATGCAGACACTCCCATGCACAGTAATGTACTGATGACCTTAGGCTAATGACTGAAGCCTGGGTGGTACTGCTGGTATTCGCAGAGCGCGCACTGGAATAGCTGTGCAGGTCTGCGCAGGCAGCCAGCGAGCCCTTTCGCACAGCGTTGGCTAGCGTGGATGTTCCCGGGCATGCTGAGCCGTTTGGGGTAGCTGGCAGCTGCCTGGGATGCTGCCGGGCATGCAGCCCTGCTAGCTCTTCTCCAGCATCAGAGGGGAGGGTTTACAGTCCCAGCAGAGAAAAGGGGAAAACAGTTCCCACTTTCTAGAGAGCTGGGATTTTTATTTACTTATCATAGCTGCTATCTCCTCTAAAGCCCTTATGTAATTAACAGGACACTTGCTAGACTAAATGCAGCATGGCTGGTGGCCAGGTTCCAGAAGCGTGTCTTGTTGAATGCTTTCCGCAGCAGCCTGACTTCTTCCATATAGTTTTAAATTGCTGTGTTTGGAAATGGAGAAATGAAAAGCCTTGGGAGGAGAAAGGAAACAAAAGAAAAACCGGTTGTGGAGAATATAGACTTCCCCGATTTTAAGTGCAATTTTAGAAGCAATCTGAAAATAGTTCATTCCAGATGGGAAGTGAACCACACTTCATAATTTTCACACTTCCAGAGTCCTCCCACAGGATATCAGGTTATTATTTTATCAGCAACAAATCTCACTGGCATATCATATGCTGAGTACACGGCACTGCAGCTAGCTCTGCCGAGAGCTTTACCCAAGCAATAACCCCTTCCCTGTCTGACAGACACCTCACAGCTTCAAGTCTCACGGCAGCTCATGTGGGGTACACAACCGAGTCTTGTTTCATGTATTGCTTGCTAGATCACCTATAAACTTGTGAAGTTAAACTGTTCTTTAAAAGAAATAGCTCTAGTGATAGTCCTGCTCTCTATGAACTGAGCCCTTCCTCCAAACTTCATTCAAGGTTCCTGTCCAATCTGATGCAGGTTGTTTCAAATCGCCCTTGCCAAGCCAGTTAGCACAGACTGAACAGTGCTGCTCAAATTACTGCATCTGCAGTGTTCTGGTTAGAGTCATCAGCTGAATGTTACTCCATCCCAGCAGGAAGAGGCTTACGATACTTTGCTCCCCTTAGTCTGCCTGGGCCGTACTTTTGCCCAGATATGAGTTCAGTCCCACGTGAACAGAGCTGTTTGGGAACAGAAACAGTATTGTGTGACTTTGGACCTATCCTACCTCATAAGCAGAGCTCGAGTTCAGAAGTTATTCAGAAGCTGCTTATAGCAGTTTTGTAAAACCAAAACAAAACCAAAAGCACCCAGATGATGATCGATGCCTGAACTCAAGCACCTCAGCATGGTCTTGGCTATTTCCTAACCAGACAAATCAGTTTAATTTCTCATTGTGTATATTCAAACAGGAAGCTACTCTGCAAACTACCAGGTTGCATTTGACCCTGGATAAAACTGTTGCTTTATCAAGTAATACAATCCTATGCAGACTTATAAGAGACTTAAAGTTTATTTCATATGCAGGCAAATAACTTTATCACTGACTTGCTTTATTGCTGTCTTTCAACACATTAGACATTACAGGATCTTCCCAAGTTTCTCCTTCAGCAACACCTCCCTCCCTGCTACTACTAACCCCTCAGACACTGCTTCTAGGTTGGTAACTGCTAGTTACCAAAAATAAAAAGTCCTTTTAACCTGGTTTCTGAGAAGAAACCGAATCTTGTTAGATACTGGAAAATGCCCTCAGAGAGATAGAAATGTTCTGTAATGAAAAAGATTTCCACTGAACTTCTCATCCTCTTCAAACACCAAAGACCAGAATAATTAAACAGATTTAACCCTTACAGTTTTTCTACATATTTCTTTAATGAAACAGAAATTTATAGGAAATTAGGTTTCATTAGTTCATCTGTTCTTGGAACTAGTCCTTTTTCTATACTCAGGATAGTAATGAATTTTACAGATTTGTCAGAATTGCTCAACAAATGTTTGTAATAGTTAAGAAACATTCCATTTCCAAAAGCTCTTTGAAGCAAAGGCTCCTCTGTGTTTTTTGATGCTTGGCACTCTGTATTTGGCCAGTGTGACTCAGCACAGGAACGTGGCTTCTGTTCCCTGAATGGGTGACTCAACTTGTACATATGAGAACAGTACCTGAAGAGAGCACATCACGTTGCCATGTAGGAAAAGATAAGGAAAGGGGAATCCTCTAAGAGTTCAGTCTGCTTCAGAACTATCAAACATGTTCCAGAAATATTATTGACTTTTTCTATATAGGAATATAAAATGTCTGTGATTTTGAGAAAAGAAAAAAAAAAAAAGTAGTGATCAAATCCACCAATAGTTCTTATGCTCACATCTTGGCACAAAATAATTTCCTGTTTCTTTTTGTAAATGCATTTAATGAATGGATTAGTATTTGTATCTGAAAACATAAATCTTCCCTCAAACATATGTGTGCACAAATGTGATAACTAGTTGAGTTGCTTAAGGCACTATAAGAAGAAATCAGATGGTGAATATGGTACAAAGAACACAAGTAGACAATTCATACACACTAACTCACAAGAAGTCAAGTGAGATGGACTTAAACACGCTTGCCAAAACCAGAACATACATTCCCAAATGACTTCAGATCCAATACTAAGCCCACAAACTCCAAAAGATGGAATGTCTGCAGGAGAGCACAGGCATCTGCAGTGGGCTGGCCCTCTGTGTACAGAGGCTTTCCCTGCTAAGCATCTCAACAGAGAACTCAGCTCACTTTTAAAACAGCTCACACGAGGGTTACTGCCTTTATAAAACACACAAGAAAGCTTTGCTGTTCCCCAGTCTCTCACTCCGGGAGGAACAGACAGTTACGGAAGCATGACTTTAAGTCTGTAGAAATGCTTGACCGACATCTGCTGTATTTTAATACTCCAGCAATGAGGTTTTATAGATGCTGGAAAATGCAGAGACACACACAAAAAGGATTAAAGCTAGCATTTTTCAGTCCAATGTAACTATTATTGGGAGTTCTGCGTTTTACTCTGTTCACGGCCTAGGTTGTTATAACCTCTTAGATATTAGCTAGAGACCAGGGAAAAAGCAGTCTTAAGAAGGAAGCAAACAAAAGCCAGGCTGCCTTGTAGCCAAAGCCCGTCTCTTACACAAAACATGCAGTAGCCTGCAGTACACCTTGACCACAGCACTCAGCCACTCCAGGCAGAAGAGCCCAATGGCTAAAGAATATGGCTAGCAGGCAAGACACATGGGCAATTGAACACCAGCCACCCCAAATTCGCACTGCGGGCAAAACATTGTGGCCCATGTTTGCCAAAGTACATGGGTGCCATGGGGTTCTAACTGCCTATATGAAATTGGCCTCTTGACTTCCCAGAGTAAAATGTACCCATCTGTAGAGACAGTCATTAATTCTTACCTCACAAGGTTTTTGTGAAATCTTAAGGATGCTACTTGAGACCTTTACCTGAAAAGGGCTCCCAGTGAATCATTATAGTTCGTTACCAGGCCTGAATTTTTAAATAACAAAAAAGAAGCCTTGGTCACTTGATTAAAAAGTGATTGCATACTGGTACAGACTAATAATTTGCTTCCCAGAAGCCAAGCTGTATGAATTAGGAATAAAGAATGCTTACGGCTTTTGCACAGGACTTGCTGGTAGCCCTACTCACCCCATCGAGAAAATTTAATTCTTACTTGGTTTCTTGCTGAAAAGGTTGTGGTAAGGCAGACACATCTGTTGAGTGTTGGTGGTCTTGCTCTGAACTGCACAGCTCTGGGATGACAGAGATACTTGCCTATCATGGCTTCTTCAGGTTGAGAAAGGACAGCAGGCAAATGAGTTTCCCAGTTGTTCTGGGGCCTGAACCAGAGCCCATGAGACCCAAGAGAGTCTTTCTTCTCCACAGCAGGATTTGAACCCTGCAGAAGCACCTGCCAGTTGTATGGGTAAAGACTTCATTCAAGTGGTACAAACTGCTAAAACTTCCACGTTCAATCCAAAACTACAGTTCAACTGAGATAAGTGACTCTCAGAGGGTACAAATTAAATCTTGATTTAAGATGGTCTGTTTACTGAGTCTGCAGCATATGAAGACAGAATTCTCCTAGTCAAGCTTTTGCAGGTTGGCTATGCAGTTTGCTTTAAGGAGTTTTGACCTCTAGAGCATCCCCTAACTACTTTTACCTTGGTTGCACAGCCTACAATTGTTTTCAATACTTCCTCAGATTTCTTGCAACCTTGAAGTTTTCAGAGTGTTCAGTACTCCAGGGTCCTGAAGCTCTTTGAGGGCATTTTTATAATGCTCTCATCTGATAAGGGAATGATTTGATTTCTATCTTGCTGTCTGGCATCCTTTTGTGAAGCCTGTCTAATTCTGAAGCCTGTTATCAAGGTTGTGCTTTTGCTATTCATTGGACTCTTCATATTTCTCTTAGTCTGTGTTTATAAATAATAGTTTGGACAACACTTGTTCTCATGTGAAACCTGTGATAGTTGGTATCTTTCTGAAGTCCTCTACCTTGGTTTAACAGAGAATTCCAATCAACATATTTTTAAAGAAAATGCCATGCTCATCAGTGTTTCAGGAAAACTTTAAAAATTGATATTGAAATGACTGTCAAATAAATAAATAAATAAGAAAAGTAAATCCCTTTTCCTTTGATGGGGAAAAAAAAAAAAGCAAACTAAAAAGCCTGAAAAGGTGATTTGTAGATGCACCACCAAGAGATGAAGAAGCAGAGCCCATATTTATTAAGATGACATTATTCACAAACCAATCACACTATTTCTGTGTGACAGAGTTTTGAATGTGTGTGGCTTGCAATACCAGATTCAGATTTATCTGTACAGATACAGGGAGAAGGGGGAGGAGGGAAAGGGACTGTGATCCCTCATCCCTGGGGATGCTCTTTGTCATCTTCCACACAGAGGCTTCTTCACCTCCTGCATAGAGTTTGATTAACTTGTAGGACAATTACAAGGAATGTGTTGTAGGAGATGCCCCTATACTATTTCTTTCTCTACTTCTGTGAAGGCTGGATTTGGCGGGGGCTGAGTGCAGGGCATGCCAAGAAAGGTTCCCTGAGGAATATCCCTGGATTGTTGCTCAGTTCCAGCAGTCCCAAGCAGGGAGTCAGATTGCTGTGCACAGTTCAAATCAGCTTTTATACAAAAACGATTTCAATCTGTGGCCAGTTAGCCTTTGAAACTTTTCTTCCACACTATAGTAAATTTTTTTCTATTAACAATTATTTGTATTAAATTTATCTTTGAGAGCTGTAGCTCTCTTTTCCTTGTTAGGCATCTTTCTGCTTCCTGCATTAGAGAATGCCACCAGAATAAATACTGCTTATAAGCCTGTGGAGTTTATGATATGGTTGGGAGCTGGGAAAAAATGCTTTGCCTGTGCCTTGCCAACTCTGTGGTAGCATAAAGCTGAAGACAGACATCAAAACATTCACTGAGAGAATGCAAAACAGACTTGACAATATTTTGCACTTACCAGAGGCTTACTCAAGTTTGGAGTGGTAAATATATTCATAGCAGCTTTCAGAAATGTCTACAATGAACTCAGCTGTGCACAAGTACTTAGTGCTTTCAATACTTAAACTTGAAAGAAAAGAAATAGCTCCATAGATACTCATTCAGAACTAAACAATGCCATCCTTGCTTTTATGAATTATTATTTTACTACCTACCAAGTGTTGTACAAGTCACGATGAATTTAAGTAGCTGGTTTTTGCCACCTACAGCTTAACCTCGGTCATTTACAATTACACCAGACAGGATTGCAGATTTCAGCTGACACCTAACCTAATTCCTACACCATCGAAGCCTATCAAATACTGGGGAGGAATTCTCTGTGGAGCAACTCACCCAAAAATAGCCTTGGCATGAGGCAAAACTTGAGCATTGAGAACAGCATCTTGCCCTAATCTAACATCCACACAACAGCTCTGGAGCAGTGGGAAATTCTGTAACCACATCGTGACCACTACGACAGTGTATAGGTTAGAGGAGCAGCCGCAGCATCTTGTTCCATGCAAAACAAGGAGCAGAGCCAAACATAGCCTATAATCATCCATAAGGGGATGCTTAGGACAAATCAGCTTGGCCATGGTTAGATGGTTGTGTTTTGGATGTTTGAAATTGATTCCATTTCTTTCAAAAGAAAACATTGTGGATGGACTTGCTGTCCATTGTAGCCAGGATAGTACTCTGCTAGGTAATAATTCTGCCACAGATCTTGAATACGTTGTTCTTTATTTCTGCAAAGAGAATAAAAGTGATTCTACTTAAGTAACATACCTCACATTATACCGAGTGCTCAGTACACTTGTGTCTGTATATTGTATTACAAGCACACCCACACTTCAAAAATATGGTAGTCACTTCTGTATAATTTCAAGGTGGGTTTATTTTGTCCCCTTTGGTTCTGCTGATAATTCTCTCTCTGTATATATGTATATCTTCAGATATCACTGAAGCACCTGTTGTCCAAGTGAACTCAATTGCTGTGTAAGGAAAATACCACTTTTCATATAATCCTACTACATTTCATGCTACTTGTAGCTTAGTTTCCTAAGGCAATGAGGTTAATGTAATCACACACTGTGTGCATATGTTTATGTGTCTGCATAACTTGAGTCAGTCTCCTCCCAGTAACCTTTGGTCCTGGTGGCCCACCAGTCCAACATAACAAAGACGTGGCTGCATTGGATATTTTAAGTTCCTCCAGCTAGGCAAATAGGCAAGCAGATAGAGGCAAAACCCCCCATGAACTCTCCCACTGAGAATGCTACAGCATGGATGCCCTGGCTGAGTACAGAGGGTGAAGTGTCCTGAACTTTCTAGTTCTGGGGAAACAACTGGAGTTTTGCATCCAATTAGACAGCAGAGAACACCACTGCAAGACAAAACCACAGTAAACCAGATTCCATCACCTCCACAGCTCTTGGATGAATTGGGTATCACCTAGATACGGGTTAAGGTTTAGGTTGCCTCTTGAGACATGGCCACTGACACGTTCCTTGCTCAGGGGACACCTAACCCAGTATTTGCATCACTGAAGCCTACAGAATGTTCAAGGAAAATTCCTTGCAGAGCAGCTCACCCCAAAGTAACCTGTATTAATGAAGCTCGGAGCCCTTCTGTAGGACCAAGGGCCATCATGCTTTACAAATTGACCTCTGAGGGTACATGCCCTTTTCTTTCCTCTTTATTTAAGGTGCCTAGTAATTTGCTACCTATATGATGACTAACAATTACAGCATGTTCCAAGCTGTGGTTGTGGATTCAGTGCTGGGGGAGGAGAGAGCAAAGCTCACTGACCCCTGTTTGCTTTAGCTGCTGATGGTTACTATTAGCTTAGGTCTACAGATAGCTCATGCAGGATACTCAACTCCTCCTTTCACCCTTCTTTGCCCTGCAGTACAGGAAATTGGCTACATTATCAAGGCTACAGAGGCCCTGTGCATAAGCCAGTGTGTTGACATGCCCTTTTTCCGATTGTCTAAGCAGTAGGCAACAGTGTACCTTCTCTTGTGCTATTGGGCTATTCCACCCACAGTCAGAGACCATGTTGGCTGTTCAGCAGTACAGCCGACCCATCTGCAGGCAGCCAAAGCTGGGAAAAGAGCATGCAAGAAGTCCTGCCAATCATCAAGCAGCATCACTTCCTCATACCCAACTGGCTGCAAATTGCTCTGTCTTTCTAAAATGATGACTAGAGTTAGATCAGCAAATGTGGCCTTCCATACACTGTTGTCTCCTCATGGAAATGCCTTGTTCCTATAACAGTATTGCCTCCACAGAGACACTAGGAAGTGTCCTGGGCTTTGCAAATCATAGAAGCATAGAATATCTCGAGTTGGAAGAGACCCATAAGGATTGAGTCCAACTCCCTGTTCCTCACAGGACTACCTAACACTAAACCATATGAATAAGAGCGTCATCCAGATGCTCCTTGAACTCTGACAGGCTTGGTGCCATGACCACTTCCTTGAGGAGTCCGTTCCAGTGACCAGCCAACTTTCCAGTGAAGAATCTTTTCCTAATGTTGAACCTGAATTTTCTCTGAAGCCGCTTTATTCCATTTCCTCATGTCTTATTGCTGGTCACCATAGAGAAGAGATCAGCACCTCCCTCTCCACTGCCCCCTTGAGGAAGTTGTAGACTGACACGAGATCACCCCTCAGCCTTCTCTTCTCCAGGCTGACCAAACCAAGTGACCTCAGTTACTCACTTAACCTTGGCAACACCTGCAACCTAGGTGGACCATCGTCTTCATCATTGTTTGCTTCTACTTCCAGACCCTCCTACTTACTGTACAAGGGAAGAGTAGAGATGAAAAATTGTTTTATGATAAGCACAACTTGCATTTTTTGAACAAGATACACTAAAATTAGATAACTAAAGATCACACAAGATAATCCCTTACCAAAATTTCAAATGAGTATTCCTGCCAAGATCTATGACTGCAAGAGCAGAGTTGCTTCATGAGAGAGGATAAGCCAGAAGCCAAGGGTGACTCCAGTGCAAGCAGTACCGTTCCCAGCTAGGGTGCATCCCACAGGGCATGAACAGGGTAGGGATAACATGCTCCAGTGATAATCCCCTATAGGGCTGTTGTGGTTTGAGCTCAGAGTACCAGGCAGTCTCTTATTCCCCACTTCACCCCCAGCACTGGGAAGGAGAAAATAAAGCAAAAGGCTCAGGTATGGAGGTCAGGACAGGGAGGGATGACTCATCCATTACAGTCACAGGCAAAACCCAGATTTGTTAGGGGAAGAGAAAAAGAACATAAATTTAATACAGACACTAACAACACTTGACAGACAGAGTAGGACCATGAGAAGCATTACCACATCTTGAAAACACTTTCCCCCATCCCTCCCTTCTTCCCAGGCTCAGCTTTGTTCCCGATATCTCTATCTCCTCTCCCCCAGCAGTGCAGGGGGGCAGGGAATGGAGGATGTGGTCAGTCCTGTTGCTTCTTTCACCTCGAGGCAGGGGAAACTTCTGGCAATCTTAACCTGCTCCAGCGCAGTCCCCCTCTCACAGTAGACAGTCCTCCACAAACCAACTCTGACATGAGTCCCTTCCACGGGCATGTGGGTCACCCCCACATGTTGCAAACCTCCCAGCACCTAACTACAACAGTGGGGCCTTCCTCCCATGGGATCCTGGTCTTCACTGGGCACAGTCACCTGGGTCGGTGTGGGGCCCCCCACAGGTCATAAATCAGTTCCTGCTCCACTGTAGACCTCTGTGGGTGGTGGTGGGGGGTGGCCCTGCTGTCTCACCACAGGATACAGAGGAGTCTCTGCTCCAGTGCACCTCCCCACTTTCTCCTCCTTTCTTCCACTGACCTTGGTGTTCACACAGATGTTCTCCTTGCAATTCCTCCTCACAAGTTTCAAGAAGCTTCTCACAGGGGGCCACCACTGTAGCCCCCTCTCCTGCTACCAAAAACCCCCACCACTCACTCAAACCAGAACATTGGCAAGCTGATGGATCAGTCCAGAGGACATTCCAGGGTCCAGTCACAAGCAGCAGCAGATGAGCTGGAGGTCTACCTAGGAGACCATGTCAGAGACAGAACTGAGTGCAAATATGCCTACAACATAATTCAGGCAAGAACTGAAGACCCAGGACTGCACTTAAAGAGGGCTCCTGGGCTCATTGGCAGAGGATGTGTGTGGGAACCCAGCCAAGGCTGGTCTGGGTTATTAAGATCTGTTAGTGCCCTAAGGGCACTGAAAAAAAACTCAAAAATTTGCCCCTAGTCAGGTGTCAGGACAACATCTATTGCTGCTCACACAGCTTCCTGTCTGTCCATCCATCCATCTATCCCCCCAGAATTAGCTTTCACACAAAACCTTCCATGGTCCAAGACTAACATTATGATGGTGAAATCACAGTGTGCACCTGCACCAAGGAAAAGCCACTACTGATGCAATGAGTGGAGGCACAGACAGTGACACCAGTTAGGAAAAAGTGATTCAAAGGCGATGGATCACCACCCAGCACTAGAAACCACCTGCAGGACAAAGGCAAAACCATAGCTGAGCAAAGAGTACCTGCTTTTTAGTTCAAAGACAAGCCGGCCTGAACATCCAGGTTATCTTGCAGGGGAAAGCAGTGTGTAGGTGAGAGGAAAGGGGGAGTTGAGAGAAGAACAGATGGACACGCATGTCTTGCTGGGTCTCAGTGTCAGGACCTGTCCAGGGCTCCTGCCCACCCCAGAGAGAGACAGTGCTCCCAGGAACCCCAGTCCACACAGAACCAGCTTATTCCATGACAGATAGCACAGCCAGGGTGGAGCAACCAGGGAGAAAGAAAACAAATTTGATTGCCAGTATTGGCCCCCTAAACAATGGATGACCAGCCACAACATGCCCAGCCACTCCAATCTCCAAAGCCAACAGGAGGGCAAGAAAATTCTCACAAAAATGAGTTTACAAGTTGCACTATGATACCTGATCAACACAGAGTGAGGAATGATACCAACTGAATACTTCCCACATCCTGAAGCATCACCACAAGATTCTTCTTAGTGTTTGAACATTAAAGCTATCATAGGCTAAAGTGGTATTGCTGTGAGGTTAAAAGGCAGAGCAGGAATTAACTTTTTGGCAATATCATGTTCACTTGATGATAGAAGGTCTTTGGTATCTCAGACATGTGTTTGGCAAAATCATACATCTAAATGGACTTTTTTTTTTTTTTTTTTTTTTTTCCCCCCAGAATAACCATCTTTGTTGGAGCTTTGTTGCCACAATAGCTGATGGTACAGAAATATTTGTGTGAATGCAAGCACTGGAAAGGCAGAGAAAAAAACTTTACCATTTAATCTGTCAGGAAATTTCTATAAAGATGCCACGTAGAACAACTGCAGAAGAAATTTGCCTTTTTTTCTTGTTATGGTGTGACACAGTGTTGGGCCATGCTGGCTTTGGCTGTAAGCTTATCAACAGTATCTTATCCTTTAGGAATCTCTGCTACAATTTTGGTTGAAGTACCTTTCTGGAAAAGAGGACTCTTGAGAAAGAAAAGCACTTGTACAAGATGACCTAATAGTTGAATAATCTTTTTCCTTTAGGCAATGCATGAAAGAACATGAAAGCTACCAAGCAGGGTGGTCAGAAATAACTGGAAATACGTGTCCTGAAGGGTGGTATGGGATAGATCCCAAGGGTCACTCAAAAACACACCGCCAGTTATTTGCCCCTTCTAAACCTGGGGGTCTTTGGAGATTCACACTCCCCTTTACTTTATTCTCTTTGAGACACACACAGATTCATTTACACAAACATAGTGACAGGATCTACACAGATATGTACCACTGATGGAAAATAAATAGCAGTATAGAAGCCCTAGAGATCCAAGAACTTTTCTGTTCTTATTTGAGGGTCTGTTACTGAACTGACAGACACTCCCTTCAGGTATCTACCATACATATGTTGCCCAAAGACGCACACATTACACTCCACTTTGTTGAAGACATGTTTCCTCAAGTTGTCTCTACAGAGTTAATTCAGCATATAATGACAGTGGACTGTAAAGACCATTACTTAGGACAATATTGCTATACATTTTGTTTAAAGGAGCCTTGTTATCTCACTGCCAAGGAACACGTAAGCAAATCATCGTTCATTAGGGAAGCCTGAGTAACTTCGTAAGCTCTAGGACCCAATTTTGATTAAAAGTCTGAAGTTACCTCTGGGCACATATCCAGTGTTTCTTCAGATCCGCAGCAGCATAGAAAGAGTAGTTTTTCCTGAAGTTACTTGTGTATTCTTCTGCTGTTTGGTTGTGTATTTAAATAAAGAAATTCACATGAACCTAATACCTGAGAAGTCACTTTCTTAATAAAAAACAATAATAGGAAGTAGGTCAAATGCCAGTCTCACAACTTCATTGACTTTTGTGTGGGTTTAGTGATCTGCTAAGGACAAAAATTTGGCTCCATACTCCCAGAGAGGGTTATGGTTAAGAAATCTGAAACTGTGTAACCTTTGTGCAACCGTCAAGTGTATAAGTAATAGAACTGCTGGTGTACAAAGTGTTTTCGGACTATGCCCATGAGTCTGGTTGTCAGCCTTTTCAGAGAAAAAACTTTGCCTCATTCCTATCCTTGAACTGGAATGCAGAAAAATACCCCACCCCCCCCCCCCCCCGAACAGACTGCCTAGGATATGGGGTAGGATTAGGGCAAGGGGAGTCAGACTCAGGCTTTCCTGAGACAGATTAGCAGCATCTTCCCCCATACCCTTACAAGTGATCTTGGTAGTTTGGGGGATCAGAAGGCTTGTGTCATTTACCAGATGCATTAGGGAGGGAGTCAGAGCAGCCTGCAGAAAAACTGTATTGCAGGAGGGAAGCTGGCTGGCCTTCATGGGAGCAAAGGGGTAGACAGCCTGGAGACAGCTGCAGGGGGAGATCTGTGCTGTGGGACCACTGCACCACACCTGAGTCAAAGGAACTACAGGAATAGCTCTTGGGAGCAGGACCCCAGGCTGGCTGTTAGTGGCTACCATAACATCAGGGAGGGAAGGTACCTGAAGCTTTTAAGCAGAGGGGATTTGTGGCTTCAGGGAAGAGGGCAAGGAAAGACAAAGGATGAAATCTCACCTCAGGTGCAGTGAGACTGACAGCTCTCCAGTTTGGAATTAAACAACTGACAATGTGCGCTTGCAGCCCAGAAAGCCAACCATAGCCTTGGCTGCATAAAAAGAAGCGTAGCCAGCAGGTTGAGGGAGGTGATTCTGCCCCTCTACTCTGCTCTTAGAGGGAGTACTGGGTTCAGCTCTGGAGTCCTCAGTACAGGAAAGACATAGACCTGTTAGAGTGGGTCCAGAGGAGGGCCACAAAAGTGATCAGAGGGCTGAAACACCTCTGCTCTGAAGGACGGCTGATATAGTTGGGGTTCAGCCTGGAGAAGAGAAGGCTCTGGGGAAATGTTATTGTGACTTTTCAATACTTAAAGGGGCTTATAAGAAAGATGGGGACAGACTTTTTAGTAGGGTCTGTAGTGATAGGACAAGGGGTAATGGTTTTAAACTAGAAGAGGTAGATTCAGACTAGATATGAGAAAGACATTTTTACAATGAAGGTGATGAAACACTGGAATGAGTTGCCCAGAGAGGTGGTAAATGCCCCATCCCTGGAAACATTCAAGGTCAGGCTGGACGGGGCTCTGAGCAGCCTGATCTAGCTGAAGATGGTCTTGTCTCTCCTTGGGGGCAGTTGGACTAGATGACCTTAAAAGGCCCCTTCCAACCCAAACTATGCTATAATTCTATGATTCTATGAGCCAGAAATCCTGTAACAACAAAACACCTGAAAGCCTTGCAGGGGAAAGATTTGGGTCTGACAGGTCTTAATTAGTCTGCAAAGCTGAATAACTCAAGACTCTCAAAAAAGAGTTGTTTAGGTAGTCTTAAAGTCATCTTAAAGTTTGCCTGAATTACAGTGAGACCTGAAGAGAATGTAAGAGACAACTGCTACCCCTGGGTCAGCCCACCATGAAATGCTTTAAAGGTGAATAGTCTTCCATGTGTGAAGGCAAAGTTTTCAAAATAAGCCCTTAATCTCTCTTGACGATCTCCTAAAAGACGTAGCCAGTGCACATACTCAGTGCAGTGAGGTATGAGTACGCTCAGGAATTAGTTCAAACCTTGGTTTGGGAATTGAACCAAGGCATAGAATTGAGAACCCCAGACACAAGAGTAGCATCAAGAAGACCACGTGCACAAGCATAAGTGCATCCTCATGGAGGGACAGACAAAGAACAGACAATGCTGTGTCTCAAATGCCTTCGCATCTGACTGGCAGAAGGTGTATCTCCAGTCTGAGGTGTAGACAGTGATATACTACTCTGGCTCATGTCATGTCTAAGACACAGCGGCTTGGACAAGGTCTGATGAGGATACTATAGATATGTGTCCTAAGAAACAAATATAAGAAGGCCCAGGAGCAAACCTGACCAGCAGACCCTTAGTCATGGCTTGTTAAGTCATGTTCTTGCTCTGTTTTGGTCTACTGCAAACAACTGTCCCCAAGGTTTGGGGTAGAGATCTCTCCCACAAGCTGGTATGAATGAGACTGCACTAATTTTGGTTCCTTTCACTCTGCACTGCACTCCCAACCTATCCCAGCTGGTCTTGTACCTTTAAATATTTTCATATCTCCTCATGCCATTTATCAGGGTATGAAACAAATGCCCTCAGATGGACTACATGCTCCAGTAGAACATAACGCAATCCTCACATTAGTTCATTCACTCTGAACAGAAAAAATGACAGCTTGCAGTCGGAAGGGCATTGAATGGCTTACACTCTGCTGACTAGGAGTGTGGATGTCTCTCTACATCTGCATCTGCAGGCTTGCCCTTAAACAGACAGAGTTACAAGGCCCTTTGGAAAGAAGAGATGCAAAGTTGCATGGAGGTGGTACAAGTCTCCATTGGTTCTGACTCCCTCTCCTTGCAGAAGGCAAATGCATTTCCTGCAACTTTGAGGATTTCTCCCTTATGAAGAGACATCAAAGTTGGCAATTCAACTTCATGTTTTCTAAAAATAATTTAAAGGAGTTATTTCCCAACTTCCCCTACTTTCCTGATGCCCCACATCAAGGACAAGACCTTTGACAAGCAACAAGTCATGGGAGATACTGGCAATTTTCCTGTTCTTAGTGAGGAGAACCATTTCTTTAATGACAACCACAATGAGGCCAGGACTAGTTCCTTCTTAATTTATTTGTCACCGAGTGCAGCACTCAGAAAATATATGTTGTGATGCCTAGTGCATTCCTGTGACAGGTATATCAACTCCCAGTCACGTGGTAAGAGCTTTACAGAAAGATTGCAGTGTATGTGTTCTGAATTGCATTATTATGCACATACTCACACACGTAAATACATTGCATTGTTTTTTGTGATCATAATCAAGCTGTCTATGCAAAGCAGACACCAATCTCACATTCAGGCACCAGGGCAGAACTTCCATCACAAAAACAGATCAGTCAGGTGTTGTGTAGGGTTGCCAGGTTCCCAAAGGCTGTAGCTCTAACAGTTGGTGTCTCAAAAACACTTTGCTTCCACCTTTTGTGCACTGCTGCCTGTATATGTGTTTACATGCAGAGAGCATGTCCTGTGTAAGCAAGCACTGTGAAAGGGAACATATCCATTACGTGAGCACATACATCCAAGTGCAGATGATATCTATCTTCTCGTTTATATAGAAAAACAAGTATCATTAGGGCCACTTTTTGACTTCTAACTAATAAAGTATATTTATAAAGTAGCAAAGAGCACCAAGGGAATCTCTACCCAGTGGAATGGAGAGTAACATTTTAGGTCTTTCTATTACTTATGTAAGAAACACTGAAGATGTGCTCCTAAATAGATGAATTTGAACACAGGTAAAGAATGATGTTTTATGGACCATTCCTTAATTTCTGTAAAGTTTAAGTGAAGATACCTTTTTTACTTGTTGAACTCTTTTCTCCTCATATATACATTTTTTTTTAATTATTTTACCCAAGTCTATGCATAGTTTCCTGCAGCAGAAAGTGACTGATTTGAATACACCTGCTTGCAAACCTTGAAGAGCTGTAAAGCCAGTAATTTCTCTTTTTTTTTTAAAAAAAAAAATTATTAGATCTGACTGAAAATATTCCATTGAGACTTTTTCCCCCCCTTTTTCCTTTATTGGAACAGCTAAGGGCATGTAAACACACATGAACATAACTATGTTCAACTCTTTGCAAAAGAAGAGCCTTAGAATTCTTCCTGTGAAAGCATGAGAATCCCATACAGCTAATTCTTATATACATGCCCATATACCCACCAGAAGCTTTGGCTCATCCTCTTTACAAGCAATTAGTCATTTGAGCCTTTTGATGAAATGATCTGTGAAAGATTAGTGTTCCAAAGCCCAAATGCTTTAATAGAGATTTAGCTGTATCTTTTGGGTAAGTGCCAAAGTGATGGATGGAGTTATCTCAAATGACATTATCTCCAAGTGAAAACACCAACTTTTTGGTACACTAAGCAACACCAAATTGGCCAGGTAATAGTTAAGTGGTATTAAAATAAAGGAGCTGATACAAGCAAAACCCCAAAAAGTACTGAGCTTGCATTTGCCCTTTGGGAGGACAGTGCAGAATCCAAATGCTTGAGGAACTGAGGTTTAAAATATAATCAAGTCAGAGGTATTATATTGGGTATTTCTGGTGCAGATCAAAGGGAATTCTAAAGACCTCAATTAATCCTTTATCCCAGCATGATGCTTGCCCCCACATAAGCAAACTCCTGTGGGCCAGTGTTCATTACACTAAGGTAGTATCTTTTTAACAGCCAGTTCACAGCCACTGCTGAGGATGTGCAGGAAAGCCCATGAAACATGGATTATTTGGTATGAAATGGTACTTAAAGATTAGATATTCTTTCCTAAACTGCTCCATACTTTGTCCAGTTCTTATTAATATAGACACATGCAATTCTCTTTCATATCCCTTTTCTCTCTTGGAATTCAATCCCCTGTGGAGATGGTGTGCAGGTTGTAGGCAGGTAGGGCTAATGAAGATGAGAGCCAGTGCAAATATATTGTTACTCAATTTCTGTTGTATAAAAGAATCTGTTTTCCTGTGTAAACTCATGAAGATGTCCAGAGATGGGTCCTGTGCATGAGCACTTCCTTCACTGGGAAGCGGCTGTGATAGGTGTGGCACACCTATGGGAGCAGAAAGCAGGGGAACACAGTAAAGATGCCATTCAAACACGTGTGATAACATGCAACCTCCCCCCAACACTTCCCTCTCACCGCACGAAGTGGAGCAGACTCCCCAGTTCTCCCTGCCCCCTGGCAGCACATACCAGCCCAGTGGCGTGCCCCTACAGCTCCAGCTGCTGCTTCTGGCAGGACCCCTTACCTACGGTCTGAGCAAAGGTAACCCCAGGAGACAGCAGAAGAGGCTTGGCACAGCCTTGGCTGAATTTTCCTTGTGTTCTTGCAGATATTTTGTATCCTGTCTTTCTCTGGAGTAGGCAGAACACTGCCCAGCTCAATCTCACAACAGGCAGTCCCGGGGCCTGTCCTCATATTGGTAATGAACGTCTCCTCAGCCTTTGAGGACTACATGTTCTTGTCATAAGAATCAAAACATTTGAGTCTCTGCTAAATTAACACTTAAAGAAAATAATATATATATATTTTCCCTTCTTTCACTGTAGTACAACTATCAGAACAGAGAAAAAGGTGCCCTATCCCATGTGAACTGTCAGAGACCGCTGTGAGCCAGAGTTTGGTGATTTCTGATATATAAATTACTCTATTGCTTCCAAGCCTTAAAACTGTATTCACAAACACTTCAGGGTTTGCATACATTAATTTTCTAGATCCACAGATTTCAGTCTCTTGCAGGTGTCCTCTCATCTTTGAGGACGTACCTCCATGCTTGCTACCACCACAGGTCTAGGGGCAGGGCTGCTCATTGCTGTAGTTCAGGAAGGCTTGTTCTGTCTTAAAAAGATGCAAATTAGTTAATCAGCATTGGAAGTTGGACAGCTAGTTATAAACTTCTTTACATACTCTTTGGCTTTCTTGCACTATCCGCATGAGACAGACAGATCTAACTATGATAAAAAAACCTGACCTAAGGCATCAAAGACATCGTTGTTGATTGAACTAAGACTGGAGCGTCAGAAGAAGTCTGGGGTGGGAGGAAGGCTGCAAGAGCTGCATCCTTAGCTGATGTCATGTCATCGAACCCGAGAAGAAAGCCTAGTTCACATACAACCCGTTGTATAGGCACACTCTAGCTGCCAACTTTAAACCCCAAGGATTTATTTTAACTGCCTCTCCGTTATTATAGGCTCTGTAAAAGCACACTCTGTAATGGGATCCCTGAAAGAAACTCCAAAGGGAGAAAAATCCCAGCATATTTTTGCTTGCATTCGCAGACACAGGCAGAGATCAAGCAGGCCATATGGTCTAACTTTGACACCTCTCATCCATCAAACCAGTTAGTCCCTCTAGTACTTCATATACAAATCAGAAAAACCACAGGCTGGGCAGACATGAAGCTTCCTGCCCAGGAATGTTTGGGCTGCAGAGGAGTAAATCCTGGCAGTGGGCAAGCAAAAGTTAGCACTTGAACAGAAGTCTGAGATGTGGGGCTACACTTGCCATTTGAAGAGTTCAGTGTTTTTAAGTATGCCTGAGAAGAAACAGAGGTCAAACATCTTTCAGGTATAGCAGTATAAATTCACTGACAGCCCTGGGTTGTGCCAATGTAACCAAGAACAGCCTTCTAATTATACATGCTAAATAGTGCAACTAAAGGCTTCACTCATCCTCACTAAAACTTAGAGAATACCAGCTAAAAAGTCTGTTTGTTTCTAAATGGGATGGACTTTCTGGGTTATTTGTCATCACATGTGGGACACTAACAGAACTGCTAGTAATTTTTGCAATTATAATATTATCATTTTACCTGGAATTTCTTAGAGGACCCCAACGCTCAACTTGCTTTCTGGTGGAGGGGAATTACAATCAGTCCACTTAGGTATATTTTGATGCAGTTCATCAAGACAGAAACTGCTTTTTTTGTTGTGTTCCCAACCTAAGAAGTCTCATCAGTGGGCTCTGTCAAGTATCATCACACACAGGTGGGAATAAGATCTGATTAATCAGCTTGTAGATGCCTTCATTTAATAGTTTGCACAGTATATTCCAGTAAAAGGATACCTGAGTTTTTACAGGAATTGGGAAAATAGTACTAAGTCAAAGTTAAAACTGAACAACAAAATCCTACCCAGTAATTTTTTTTTTTTTTACTAGATGTCATCCAGAGGTCTGTTCCCATCTAAATTATTCTGTGCTAATAATTTCTTCTCTGTGGTTTGGGTTCTGCTATACACATTCCAAAACACAGATGAAAAAGCATGGTGTTTCAGCCTTACTCATATCCTTTAGCTCCTCACCCAAAAAAGCTCTATCAAAACTAGAAAGATTTTTGATGGAGTAAAATCCCACTCAAGGTGAGTAAGGGTGCTGCAGAATCCAGAATTTGCTTTATTCTGTAAAAATGCAGATATGCATATCTGTGCACCACTCCATGCTCTGTTTGGAGACTGGCAAGATGAAAGCAGGTGTGTGTTAGTTACCTTTCAGGTACGGTCTGTGACTAAACATGTTTCCCCAAAGAAGCCAACCCAGTTTGCCATGAGTTTGTCATGCCTGTTAGCCATGACTGCAGCAGAGAGACATCTTTTGGGTTTGATCCAACACCAGTGGAAATTGGTGGGAAAAATTACCCACTTCCAAAGGTGTTCTGAGAGAGTTTTCTGCTCCTGTGTGGTATGAATAATATTTGAAGTATCACACTTGAAGCAGATAATCATTAGGACATTCATCGCTTTTTTGGCTGTACAAGAAGAATACAATCTTTTGGCATTTATTTAATAAATCGTAGCTGGGTTGGGGAAGGTATGAAGGGAAGGACACAAAGAAATACCAGATGGGAGAAGTGGTCAGAAATTAAGAATTTCTTCAAAATTGCCATTGGAATTTCTTTCTGCATATGAAGAGAAGTGATCATATAGTTTTTGCCCTTGTGCTTCTGTTGAAAATTTCCCTTTTAAAGCGCCACTTACTTCACAAAAGGGAGATGCTTCACAGGAAAAAGCCAGGACCAGCATGAGCAGGAAAAAGGTGAGAATGAGCAGGACCAGCTGTTCAGACTTGCACAGCAAAAAACCCCAAAACAAAACCCAAATAAGACACACGATTAAATATGTGAGAACTGGCTCAGCTCTTTAATAGGTTGTTTGGATTAACATACCCACAAGGAAGAAAAAGACACCATTTGTGTTTGCAGTGCAAGTGCTCAACTTTCCTTAGCCTCGCGCTGCTTCCTGAGAAAGGATGTCTCCACAGCTACTGTAGATGTGGCAAAGCGCTCAATCTGGAGAACGTTGAGGGAGATCTGCTGAGATGGAAAGGCCTGAAAAACAAGAATGAGACAATGACACAGTGGCCCTGTCCTGGTCTCACAGCTACATGCCCCAGATTTCCTCTGCCGAGCAGTAGAGCACCCGAGGTCACCCTCCAAATGAATTAGTCACCAAAACAATTCAAGACAGTAAGCAGGAAGTTGCCCATTTCAACAATCACTTTAAAAAGGGACAGGCCGTTAATCCTGTCAGAGGCATCCTTTCCTTTTGTGTAGTTTTGCCATGACTCCACACACTGCTGTAATCTGTTGCTCACCACTGTCAAAATGAATTTAAAATTTTCATGTAATACAAAAAGGCCAATCTGTGCTACCTGAGAAGGTCCTCAACAGGCGGCAGGTGCACAGCACTGTGTTATGTGAAACTTGGCCATTCAAGCTTTGAAAAAAATCAATAGATAAATGAACAACTGGACATGGATCAACTTGGATCAACTCTGCCCCACAACTACCATTGTCCCTCTGGGGCAGATAAGGCTGGTCAGGTGCTGCTGAGCAGCCCCAGGGGGCATTGACCACTCAGGTCCTTGTTATGCAGATCCTAGAAGGCAAGTGACGCTGTGGGTGGTATCTCTCTATTTGCTTTCAGGTCAATTGAAGAGCAGCATAGGCCTCTGCTCAAAAGTTAAGGCTATCTGAGCGAATGCAATTGTAATTCACTATCAAATCTATAATTCTTCAGGAGCTACCCATGAATATATCAACATATGGTATCAAACACTGAGGCGTTATTACTATGAATCTTCTAATGCTGCAGTCAGAAGTATTTTTTTCAGTAAGTATAAGGTGTACCATTTTTTCCTCACAATTTCATGTACAGGAATCCCACACAGGCTTCATCCAGACCTTCCACACTCTGCAAAATTCAGAGATGCTAAATTAATTGTATGTAATATTCTGTCAGAACGCATTACCTCTCTAGCATTTCCCCTCCATGTTGTTGATGGGAGCCCAGCTCTACCACACCAGAGCCTCTCCAGCTGCCAGCTACAAATGGCACTTGTTCCCAGATGTCCTCTTCTCCACTTGGACTTTTCCAGTGGCTGAGCACAATCTTTTCTTCTGGCTCTCCTGAAGCAAGAGATGAGGCTTTTCACATCCTGAGCAGGTATCCAGAGAGGTTCTTCCCAGCAATTTCAACAGCATATTTTTCATCAGTGGTTTTTTTCCCCATAGAGTTGTTCATCTACCTCTTCTACTTGGATTTTTCTTTTTCTGGACTGTTGTACATTTTCTGACATCAGAACCCAAATGGAAATAATCACTGAGCTATCTTAGTTCAGCACAAAAAGATGACTGCTCAGATCCAAACCAGTTTTGAGAAGGAAGTTTCTCTGAGTGCATGTTTACAATGCTTTCTGACAGTGACTACAGAGTCACTAATTATCATCTTCCTTTGTATCAGCAGTCTGCAGAAACAAGCTCTTTAGGCAGTGATGGGATTTCTCCTGTGTTGTGGTCCTGAGTGTGATTAAATATATTCCTGGAGCACCGTGGCCTGACGTTTTTTCAGAAAAGCAGCCAATGATCTTGAATGTCCCATCTGAGACATGTGACTTCCAGAGGGGAATGTCAGGAATTTCTGAAGAATCAAAACCCCATACCCAGCATATGTTTTGAACTAGGCACCCAAAACAAATGGTCACTTGGAAGTAGGTTACTGTTTTCTGAACACTCCCAAATATCTCTGAATACTCTGATGAAGAAGTGATGCATCCACCAGAAAACTGCAAACTATTTAGAAATAATAGGCACCAGAAAAGAACATTATTAAATGACTATTTGATATCCAAATGTAAAGTAAAAAAATAAAAAAAGAAAAAAAAAAAGAAAACAAAAGCGTGGCAAGGCCAATATTGACTCTTAAAATAGGAAAACCTTCCAACTCACCCGGTTCAGCGTTGTGTCCCTGGCAGAGCTGGGGTTAAGAGTGGCCCAGCCAGAGGTACAACACCAGCTCCCAGCAATCAGCCACGTCAGTATTTGCTGCCAAAAATCTCCTCTGGGATCACTATGCCTATATATGTGCTATTCTGCCTAGAAGGCCCCTAGTAAAGGGCTGAGATAGAGCACTAGAGAGAGGAGGAAGGGGATGCATCACATTGACAACCAGAGCAGGACACGATACCTGGGCTCCACCAACTGGTTACGGACTTCAGAAGTTTGACCTTTTATTTTAACTGTCGCTGACTCAGGCCTTACGCTCACAGTTCAGCACCGGCTGAAAGCAGGCTCGGACTGCACGAAAGCTAAAACCGGAGCCAGGGAATTCTTGCCCTTGGTATGAACAGCTACCACAGCAGCTGGCCGAAAATATTATAATACATGGGAATCTGGCAGGTGGCTCAGGGCTGCATAGCTTTTGGGGAAATATTCTGTATTGCCCCAGAAAGCAGGAGACAAGAGAAAACACATTTTGCACATGCTGCAAAGTGATAGATGAAAGATTTAAGTAACGTAAAAGATACCATCCATGTTTAATGTTAAATACAAAGCCCATAAATTACTACAGAGTCTTCCCATGTCCTGAGAGCAAAGCAAGATAACTCTCAGGGAAGGGATACCATGTACATACCACAAGTTCTCCAGATGACATAACAGTTCAACAGGAGATCATGCTGCTGCAAATACTAGAGGAGGCACTTAGTGGTCTGTAGGCTCTGGAGCCCTGTTAGCAAGTGCTGTTTTCCGTGCAGAAAATGAGGAAGGACCTCCTGTACGGGCCGGGTTACCTCATGTCTTTTCAATGTGGACAACAGCTTTTGAAGCCTTGTCTTGACTTCTCAGGTAATCGTATTTCTCTGGAACCATTTTGACACTTGCAGGTGTTGATCTAATTGTGGATAATATAACAAGTTGGATTAAAATTCCTTGAGCTGAAGACAGGGCTCCAGTCCATCATAGAAAGGATTTCTTTCCCCCATCCTGCTACATACTTCTTCCAGAGAACTGTAAATGCTTTCGAAAGGCAAAATGAAAAATACTGATAAAATCCATCAATTTGTGAAAAATTCTCTCCAGAACAAGTTTTCAGAAGTTCTGGGATATTTGGCTGGCAGTGAAGATGTGATGCTTACAATTTAATACAACGATACACATGAAATCAGCATGACACCATAATGTTTTGTGCTGGTACCAGTCCCAAGAAAAATCAACCTTCTACAGTCCTCATTCTTTTGAACAGAACATTAAAAATACACTGATTTAATTCTGTAAGTTTGTCTTGGCTCAGAGATGGAATACATATGTAGTTAGAACAACAAATTTAAAATATATCCTGGCGAAATAGATTTACCAAAATGATGCATTCTTTAGTTTTTAATTGTTTCTTTTCCCAAAGCCATCTAGTTAGATTTAGATTAAAACTAAATGAAATTCAATAGTAGATCTGTGACCAATCAGTGAACACTTCCTCTACATCAGCATATATGTGTTTTTACACATGCATTTTTGCAGCTAATCAGTAACTTCAGAGTTAGTTTTCCATTGCCTAGATGACGCCTGCAAATCTCGGGTCCTGGGCTACCGTAAGTGCTTCTGTATGTACATTTATTGGCAAGTAAGGGTTAATCTTCAACACCTTTAGTGAGAGCTACAGTTTTTTGGACTTATTTTACCTCATTTTTTTGTTTTTGAAAAAAAATGAGGCACCCCTTACCCAAAAGAGTGGAAGGAAGGTCAGTTCCCAGTGCAAAGGCCCATGCCCATTATCCCTGGCCATGTTACCTGCAAGGTGGAGCACACCCAGTCCTGCCACAGGCTCCATTTTTCAATGTTATTTGGATGCCTTCTGCTTCTGAGAGTGAGTGCTTGCCTGTCGAGAATGAGGCCTAAGGGGCTCTCACACATCATTTGACACTTTGTACAGGTACGCAAAAGATGCTCCATTATGTTCTAAGTTCAAGTACAGGCTCTGTGATTCTTTTTCTCATTTTTCTCCTCCTTTTTTCTTTCTCTATAAATGTATCTGTAAAACCAATGCCTTCAATATTAGTGTGTGTTTGGCCACAAAAGTTGCAAACTCACTGAGAACCAAGGAAACACTGCTTGTGATTTAACTGTTTGCCAATTATTTGCTTTAATTTTTTAATACTGTGCAGCTTCATAAAATAATTCTATGCAAGCGTGATTTTTTCAGACATTTGATCAGTCCAGCTTGCTTGCTAAAAATGATTCTTGACTCACATCCTGGCAACAGCATTTATTTGACATGCGCTGGTGAAGCACTCTAAAAAACTGTACTCAGGCTATTACAAATTTAGCTTCCTACATCTGTGTGTATTAGTGTTTGGGTGAGTCTGAATTACCAGCATGTGTCAAATGGGTGACACAAACTGATCAGCACACCTTTGTTGTTACAAGTTTGGGGCTGAAGAATCCTTCAGAGAGAAAATGTCCGTGTTCCTTGTGGGCTTTTTTTAGATCTGTTTACCTTGGGTAGCTTTGTGCTACAAGAAAATCCAAGTCGCTTTAGACCACTTCTATCCTCAGCCAAACTCCAATTACTTTTGTATTTCTCTCCAAATAAAACTACTTGCCATAAATCCAAACCTATTAAAAGTGTGCAGCTGTGAAGTTACATCCATTCCTACGCTCAGAAAAGTTAAACCACAGGGATGAAGTTTTTTTAAAGGGAACATACCTGAAGACTCACCAGCAAGGGGAGAGGCTGGCCACATGCTAGATTTCAGGTGGGAATGCACCAGAAGGACGCCGTGAAGAGGGGAGTTTCTCATTAAAAGTAGCTGTGCTACGTTGGCTGAATCGGTCTTCCAGCACATGATGGGTGTCGTGCAATGCGAGCACCTCACCAAGGAGCATCCTCCAGGATCATCACAACAGCTTCGATGGGAGTGGAGGCGTCAAGCCAAGGCTCCGGCCAAGCCCCAGGCTGGGACTGCATATTGTTTACGGCAAGTTTCTTGCAGTTTCAGTTCAGTGACATATTCCTCACTCCTGCTTCCAGAGGTAGAAAGAGCTGGGGGTTGGTTCATCCTTCAAAAATGGGAATGAAATCCTCCAGTTCCTGTTTATGAGAAGTGAGCAAACAGGTAGCTGCTCAAATGAACAGTGGTTGAATTCACTTTATCGGCATCTCCTGAGTGGCTCCACCACCTCACACAGGTTAACCTGCATGGCTTGTGGCGCTGCGTGCCAGCACTAATTGGTTTTGCTCATCAGAGGAAGCAGCAAGCACACTGGTGTGGGCAGAGGGAGAGAGCAAGCTCCTTCACCACCACCCTTTCACCATTACCATTGCCCAAGCCACCGCAGATGGCTCCTACGTGGCTGCGCGAGCCACGATCACACCGTGGGTGTGGGATGCAGACACAGGCTAAGACATCTCCTTTCTTACTACGTATGTGGTAAATTAGACTGTATTTTCACTGAGCAGAGGCACTCCTGCCCTGTGCTGTGATGACAAGGCAGCGCCCTGTCCCAAGCAGCCCATTGCCTTGCTGACAGGCTCTCTCTGATGGTGGGACCTGCAGCTCCTTCAGGAGACCTGACCGTTCCTGTTTGTAACGTATGCAAAGCTGAGGAGGACGATGGGACAGCTAAAATTCACTTCTGCTAACTCATTCCTACCCGAGATGATTTACCTTCAGGGCTCAACACCGATCTGATTTTGGAATGCATCAGATTGCCCCCAAAAACAGAGGATGGAGAAACAGCGGGGAAAGAGCACGAGATTTTAAACCAAGCTACCTGCTGCCAGCCCTGGCTCCGTTCACGCTCTCCATTTCACATCACACATGCGGGGTGACACACAAAAGCCTTAATGCATTCAGAATATTTCTTTTCAGGATGAAAGTGTAAGTATTTCCAGCCAGCACAGCAAACTCGAGTTTGCCTGCCAAGATTTGTTGAATTTTTCTTTAATTACAGCAGCAGCCAATAGGTTTAAATTTGAGAACCAATGAACAGACTCCCTGCCTCTCCTCCCTCTTTGCTGATGGTTTGAATCTTCAAGAAACAGTTTCCTAGTCTTAATCCGGGGAGCCTTTACACACACGCTAACGCTTTAAGCACTTCAGCTAACGCATTACAGTCACCCGGGTGGTGCACGTTTGCCAAGTTTAGTGTGCACTTAAGTGCTTTCTGGGGCGGAAGCTGGAATATACTTGGTTCACAACTCTGAAAGCATGTGATTGCGATGAATTTATCTCGCATCAGAGAGGATTTTTTTTGGAAGGTTTCCTGTTTAAACAAGAATCCATTGGTGTTTTTGAGGCTTCTAGATCAAAGCTGCCATAAAAAAATGCAAGTATTTCAATGTTTCACAGATATAACATTATGTGTTTTATATCGTTTGCAAAGTGTGGGAGCCTTTTGGATGAAAGGTACTCTGCACGTATATAATATCACCATCATCATTATAAATGCATCAAAGGCACAGAAGCATAAACTGATTTATTATGGGCACCTGTCGCTGTAAAATTTTCTAACACTGCCTGCCTCGGTGAACTGATGAGATCTCCACTAAATTGGGGTAGCCTGTCATTTTATTCAGATTGAAATGGATTTTCTTGCCTTGAATTCCTGGCAGAGAGAAAACAATCAAAAAATAATGGCTCACAGATATTAAAGTTGCATGTCGAGCTAGGCATAACTGATACACAGCTGTCAACAGTTTTCCTGTACACATTTACATCATTTCATTATGAGACGAGCAAGGCCAGGATGAGAGACAGGACAGGGGTAGGGTGTTTGCCATTTGGCCCCCCAAAACACACTTGGGATCCTCCTAATAAAGGTGGTTCTTTTCATACTTTACAACAGCCAGAGAGATAGGCTCCCTGGCAGAAGGGTAGGCAAATAGTTTGCCTTCCTTCAGATAAGGAGCACTGATTATGTTCCACTGAAATGGTATCTAATACGGGGGTTTGTATATTTTGGCCTCAATGTGGCACCACATCTCCTGCTCTCATCTCTGGAGAGTTCTTAATGTTCAAGTGACGCATTTTGTGGAGATTTCAAGAAAAATACAGGCGTCCTGGCCAGATTTCCCTCTTGCAGGCTACACAGGAAGCTGTAACTCAATGCATAATGGCTTGCCTGGGTTGTCAACAGAGTCACACTGGCCCAGGACAAAGCCCTGCTTGAGCCCTACAGCTCCATCAGGCTACTGTGGCCAAGGCACACCAACTCCACAGCCAGCAGCAGACAGGACAGGGTTGTTGTTATCACACTGAGCTGACTCCATTTCCCCAGCCCAGATGACCAGGTACCCCTTTCCAGCGGGATGTGCCTGCAGAGACTCGGTTCTCTGGCTCCAGAGCCAACTACTTCAGTTGCTCTGCCACCCTGTCCCTGTCACCTCATTTCCTTTACCTGATTCAGCCTTATATAAAAGTCCCTTAAAAAATTATTCTTGGAGTATGGAAAGATATCTAAAGGTCTATGTCTGATTCCTTCCTTCCTTGCTGTGTCTGAGTATGTACTGCAAAGCTGAGAGCAGTGGAGTTAGCAGCAGCTGCCTGCAGCTCATCTGTTGGCAAGGCTGGAGCTGAAATCACATTCTCCAAGTGCCAGAAAGATAGACCTTCTGGAAGGAAGTATCGGGTGAAAGAGCAGGAAAGCGAGTTTGCTTCCAAACAATAAACATGCAGATCGGAAATAATTGAGGCACTAGAACAAGGGGGAGGAAAAACAAAACAAACCGTAACAAAGGATCCTCAGATGAACTGGTTTTCCCTAGTAATAGGGCAGGGGGAGGAGGGGGAAGAGAAAAAAAACCCACAACTTTAGGTAGCTCAGAACTGACCAGAAAATGATTTTTCACTTTGTGATAAATCCCGAGGAGTTGCTAACTCTTTATGTTCAGTGTCACGGTGACAAGCTGGCATTGTGGCAGTTCTGGCAAAAGAGATGAAGTCTTTCTCCCTCTTTCAAGACCTGGCTGTCTGCTGGCTGACCCGCCAACGAGCCAGGCAGCTAGTTGCTTTGCCTGGTTTCCTTTAAAAACGCCAACAAAATTGACCTGTTTCAACAGAGCGTTTCAGTTCTACCAACTCACCGTCTTCCAGCAGACTCCTGTCTGACTGGGAGATTTCCAAATGGCTCTGTGATGCCAGACAATTACAGCTATAAATATTTTTATTATGGGATACCACGATACCATTCTGTAGAAAGACATAAAGACAGGGAACAGAATAAAGGCCAACATCCCCTTCTACTAGATGGCACATACTCTGTGTGTGAACGATACCTCCAGGATCCTAAGCAGATGACTTGTGGGTCTCTTGGGATGCAGGGAAAAGAGGGACAAAGAATTCTGGAAAGATGTGGAGCACACACACAAACCAGAGGAAAGTGGGGAAATGGACTTTTTTTTTTTTTTTTGGTGGCTTCATGGGATACAGTGCACAGATGTAAAGGTACTGTTTTCTACGGCACAACAAGAGGTATGTTCAGAGCACTGAATTTAGGCACCCAGCCTAGCTGGTTAAGTTACCTGGCTTGCCTCCTTAAACTCCCTTAATAGAGAAGCTCTCCTAGAGGCAATTCAGAACAGGAGACTAAGACAGGCTTACTGAATTGCTCCTGGAAGCGAGTCTCTCTCTCCCTCTCTGCTTTTCCATTGACTCCAAAGGGAACCTGGAGAGCCTAGCTGGCTAGCTTAACCAGCCAAGTTGGGTGGCTAAATTTGGGTGGTCTGAACACCTCTGCTTCTGGATTAGGATTTGAGTTTTGTCTTTAACATCTGCATTTGCTGAAAAAGTACATCTTTGCTCTTCAGCCTTAATGTTATGATGCTTTAGATGAAATATATATTTATGTTAGACATACTTTTTCACTTGTACATAGGGTATGAAAGTGAAAAATCTAGAAGTGTGGTGTGTTCAAGACTGGGAGGACAGGAATAAATTGACAACCTGGAAGCGACCAGAAGTTCACATTCACTTTGGGGCACTACCTCTATCAAAGACTGCATCTTCCTGCCTTCTGAGTCACAGGAGTGAATAATGAATATCAATGAAAACCCCGAGTGACTGTGCGAGCAATGTGGTATTGTTCACTCCTTGTTCACCGGCTTTATAATGAATTCCCTCTAAGTGTGTCTGCTCTCTGTCTGGTGCCTTCCAAATATGAACATGCTTCCCCAGCTTCAGCTTGCATTATTGCATTCCAGCATACTGGCTTTGCATGACATACCAGTTACCTTCAAACAAACTTTGGGTTAAGTTTGCAAAGACTAATTCAAAGCTTGTCATTTAAAGAAGCTAAATGTTTCACTGCTAGGTACTCTGAAGCTAAGCTCTCACCAAACATCTAGTCAAATGTTTCTTTCAGGACAATGAAATAATATGTAGCCAGTTGCCTCCTGCATTTCCAAAGCTGGCCTTCAACAGTGCAGGCTCAGACCAGACTAGGAATCTGAATCATGAGTTATTCCTTAAAAAAATAAGCCAAGTCACTTGTCTGTGGTCCTGAGAGCCCAGCCTTTATCACAGCAGGGTGAGCTGCCTCTCCTGTGCCACAGGTAACAGTCTGAACATGGCGGTCCCTCCAAGCACTTGGCATGCAGGAGGAAGAGCACTGGACAGACCGGGTTGTGTTGCCCCAAGCAGGCACTTGGAAGAATGACGTGGTCCTGCATCTGGAGCATTGTTCCTTCCCCAGGCAATGTAGAATCATCAAAAGGGTCACATTTTTGTAGCCCACACCTCTTGCCACTTCCTGAACAGATGAGCCTGTTAAAAGAGAAATACATATTTATCATCAGAGCGATCCAAGCACGCATCTAAAAGGTCAGAAGGTAGATCTGTTGAAGAAAATCGAGTTATTTTTACTAACTAAATTTTCAAAGCAGAACCACAAAGATTCTGTATTGTACATCTAACCTTCCCATATCATGGAGGGTAGGGGGATGATGGGAAGAGAGAAAAATGTTTTCCAGTCTTGAAATTAATGCTACTGCATATCACTTCTTAGTTTCCCCCAGCTGAAGAGGCATAAACCAATCCATATATGCTTGGATTCATGCAGAGAAACATCAGAAAAAGGGAAAAGCAAAATTCCCATGCTCCTGTTGCCTGATTTTCACTATGCAGAACACAGACCTGCAATTGTGCTATTATATAATCTTCAAATAGGGGTAGGTCTGAAAACATCTGGCCTGGTCACATCACACTTGGCATGGATGAAAATTCATATATAAACTCTATAACCAAGATCTACTGATAAGCAAAAAATGCTGAGATTTTGTTGTGTATACTTTGGAAGAAGTAATTACATTTAGTTATATAATCAGTTATACAACACAGATTCTCCTCAAAGTAAATGATAGCTCCATCCATGAAGACTTTTGATGTGTGTTCCAAGAATTTATAATAAATGAAGGCATAAATGGGCTTTTCAGTGGCACAGGTTGGAAATCTTAAAAGCAAACAAAGTTTCCTTTAAAAAAACACTGCTTTTAAACAAACACTTTGTTTTCACTGAACTTTTACTGAATCCAAGACTTTGGGCTGCACATGGGTCCTTGAAGAGTTTGTCTGAGGCCAGTGGTCCTCAGATCCTGGAAGCCCTTGGCCTCAAAGCAGCTCACATGTGCATCTGCTCTGCAGCCGCATCCCCAGCCCGAGAGCAGATAGGCCTGAGGGTTACCATCCCACTGCCAGAGCTGTTAAAACCTGAGTGCTCCTGGCTCCAAGGCTCACGTGCTTAACAGCTCTGCCTTAGGAAAGGGGGCTCTGGAAGCTGCTTGCAACCACCCCGAGAAACTAACGTTTTTGAATACTGGTGAAGCCAGGAGAGCTTCCAGCTTGACTGCAGAAAATTAAATAAAAGTTGGTTTCTCATCAGAACCCAAACAGGCTGAATTAAAATAAATTATCCTGCAAGACTCTGCCTGGTGTGTGGCACTTTCAGTATCAAATGTCTTGGTTTCCTCCAGAACTGGAACAGGGCATGACTATCAGCTGGTGCCCATTCAAGTCAGAGGGGACTATGGCTAATGAAATCACTCAAGGGTATAACAGAAAACTCATTTTGGGGCCAGTTAGTGTCATGTAACTTTCCCCTGTCACCTCTGAGAAGTTTGACATGTTTACCATGGCCAACACTCAAGATCTCACGTTCCAGAGCTACAATGCAAAAACAAGCACCGTAAGAAAGAGATACCAAATCCTCATGTTTCAATCAAAAAATCTTGTGTCTTTCCTAAAAGAAAATTATAAATAATGAATGACAAAAGTTAAACTATTCAAAAGAGAGTGTGAAGAAGGAAAAGAAAGGAGGGCCTTGTCTAAACTCTAGTACAAGTAGCTCCAGTATCAACAGAAAGACTGTGAGGGATAAAAAGCATCGTAGATCCGTCTTGTGCTACGTGTCTGCAGGAGCTGGCCTGCAATAGTCTTAATATTCGGTCCTGAAAGCTGTCAGCCAGTCAGTAGCCAGAAACACTAGGCTGAGGAATTGGTGGGGAAATTTCAGCCCTCTGACATGACCCCTCAAACTCATGCACAAGATTTTAATTAATTTTATTTGGGTTATCCTGAAGTTCTGTTTCTTTCATTATTATGGCCTGAAGTCAGTAATACACTTGAAAGTACATATCTTTAACATAACTTTGAACACTTGAGTAGCCCCATTATCTTCAATGAACATGAGCAAGTATGTTCCTGGGGCCTGGATATGTTCTTACTCACTGACTCAACAGCACTGGCCAAAAGAAGAGCCTCACTTTCTTCTTCTTTTTTTTTTTTTTTTTTTTTTTAATTAAGTAGAGCATGACAATAAAGATTCTCTAAATTATGTCCCTCATTAACCAATAGAGACATTCATTTTGATGCAGTCATTATTTCTACTTTATGGCTCCAAATTGAAACAAAGTTGTTCTTGCAACAAAGGTTTAAAAACACTATCAGTGTTTTACATACCTCCTCATGGTGACCTAACATACCTGGAGCTGTAATACAGAGATGTATTTAAGGCATTGCCTTGTTTTGGTTATTTAGATACATCATTGCATAAGTCCAGAAGGCCTTCTATGAGGAGATCTTCCTGCACAGGCTAAGGTCCATGGCAGTCTGTCAGGACTTGGTAGGACTGAAAATTTTGATTGTAGTTATCATGCAAATTTCTCCTGGTGCCTTTCATGTTTCTTTCTTAGGCCATGTTTTATGAGCTATCTCCTGCAGTTTGGTCACCTTCAAATAAATATATGAAAACCCTATTGTCAGCTTCAAGTTTGGAGCCTTATAAATGAATGCAGCAATCCCAAACAACATGAAAATACCTAATTGAGGAGACACATTTGTAAACAGGACATTCTTCTTTCCTACCAAAGTAATAACAAACGCATTTTCTTGCTGAATGACCTCCACAAGATGGGCTACATCTATTTATGCAAAGTTAATTAGGTCATAACATTTACTTTTCCTGTTCACAGATGAACAACTTCTTATAAATCAAAATTGAAGCTTTACCTCATTTCCAGTACGTGATTTCTGAAATACTTCTGGTGAATATCATACTTCTTTTTTATTTTGAGATTTTATTTTTATGACAATATTTCGACAGGAAATTTAATCAATTAAATCAGCTTGTAGCTTTTCAGGCATCACACTTTTCCGCATGGCTGGTCTCCAATCTTTTTCATGCTGAAACACAAACTTGAATTTTTATTGAACCTATGTTAGAGCTTTTTGAAGGACCAAACCCACCAATTTATAAGTATGCATCATGAAGGTAATATTGTACCACTGACTTTCATTTGAATGTAAATATATTCAGTCATTCAGTGGATTTGAAGTCCACAATAAAAGGACACTTCAACGGACAGAGGTGAATTCCCTGTTTCTGTAAAAATAGTATAGTATACTCTTGTTTATAAAATTATCCAGCCTTGTTATAAACGTGTTTGTTCTAACTATTGGAAGCCTATGCAAGAAAATATATACCTTCTAATTTATGTGTTAAATGTATTCACAGATATGTACATATTTTTATATATATGCATGTATATGCATGCATGTATATGTATGTAGCACTGAATAACATTTGAGAAAGTGCCAGTCTATATGGGGCTGCTCTTGGTGCCAAGAAAATAATTAATGGACAGTTGTAATAATTTTCTAAATTATACTTACAATAATAATATATGGGCTTGAAAAGGGGACACGGTAATATTTTTGACACAGTGTGAACCTATTCTTTTCTCTTTATAGCTCTGTAATAAAGTTATTAAGCACATGCATAAATCCCCAATAACCTGAATTAAACTTAAAAATATGTTTAAAGGCTTTGCATAATGGGCCTGGGACTTCAGAGGTCAGAAATAGCACACTTCTACTTCCCAGAAAATACTGATATTTTGACATTTTTCCAGTGTGGGGAAAAAAGACGAAAATATTTTGCAAAATGAACACTCCAGAATTAATTCTTATAGACAAAGCTATCAATTTCAAAGACATTTGACAGATCAACCATTATAAAGTAGTAATATGTAAATTAAAATTAATCCCTGTAAGATCAATAGAAATAGAAAGAACAGAACTAAATATATTGATGCCATCCAAGTAAAAAAAATAAATTCTCCTTTTAAACATTTCCTCTTCTCAACAGTATAAAATCAAGATAATCCCCACAAACACTTTCACTTTCAAAAAAGTACAGATTCCAATGTCATTTTTTCTTAGGCTTTTTTTAAACCAACCAGCCAGTATTATTTGTAGGTTTAATCATGCAAAACAAATCTTGATATCTATCCTACCTTCAACATTCCCACTGAGTTTCTACAATGCTATGGAAGTTGATCTGTGTGTTTCTTTACACAATAACTAGAGCCCGGGATGCACGTTTTGTGGCTGCAGGTTATGAATCAGTGGCTGGATATCTTTTACAATGGAGTTCAGGTGAAACCATGCCTAGAAATACTGCATATCATTTTGGGAGTAACTGAATACTTGAAATATATCAACCTTTTGCAGAGAAAAGCAATGAAAAGATGCATTGTTTGAGTTGGGGAACTACATGCACTTACGTATTAAAAAAAAATGATTCACCCAACTCCCATAAAAGACCTAACTTAAAACAAACCTTTGTTTTGCTCACAGCAAGGTACTCATCCTCCTGTTATTATTTATGCTGCAGCAGTCCCTAGAAGCCCTGGGTCCTCATTGTGCCACATGCTGCACAAATGCACAGTGATCATACATTTATTTATTTATAGGGCATTAGATTTCCCTGCTCCTGAGTGAACAGGTAAAGCAGTGATTACCCAGGACGCCATATATACCAAGGCAGCCAGCCACAGAAAGTAATTTCAGCCTCAGCCTTTGTTTTAAATAAACACCTGCATTTTCATATGGAGAAAAGCATTTGTTTCACAATGAGCTGTCACAGCATGTTTGCCTGCTAATGAACCAAATGCTCTTTGAATTCTGTCTCCCATCCTTCCCACACTGCAATTTTGCCAGCCCTGACTATCCCTTTTATTGCTTTTTCTGTTTTTTTTTTTTTTTTTTTAATTTTTTTTTTTTTTTAAACAAAATATTCTTATTTAGCCCACAGTTACTTTGTAATTTCCATTTAATTTACTGCAGTGAGAGGCCATGTTTCCATCCACAGGAGAAAGCAGCAGATCGCTATCACCGCTATGTGCAGACAGGTAAGTCCTTATTTGACAGTATTTCAGTGGGAAAATGTATTTGATGGCCAGGACAGGGAGCTTGAGACATGGCTGCTCATCTCATCCAGGAACATGGCATAGGATACCATGCTCCCGAGAGTCCACATACAACCCAGCCTCGTGCCGCCAGTGGCTGTACGCTCCAGACTATTAAATCCCTAAGGACGCCCATGGATGAGGCCCTCCTCTGATGTAAGAGAGTCTGGCACACAGCAAAGCACTCTCCACTCCCCACGCCAGCCAACCCTTGCTTTTAGCATCGTAAAGCACGGAGTCAGCCTTTGCCTTTCTCTATCGTCTTCAGCAGCACTCCAGAGGAGTTTTACACAAGAAAGTCTGTTTTCTTTGGGCTACTCGATCAAGGCAAGTCCTTTGGCAATTGTGGCATTTAATCTTTCTGCTCCCTGGGTTGCTCACTGGGGAGAAGCACATATTGCAAAAGTGATGTTATGCAAGCGCAAGGTTTTGTTAACCTAGGAAATTTCTCATGGGGCCCATTACATCCTATGAGGAAGAACAACTGAGTCATTCTTAAGCATAGGAATTAAAGCATAAAAATAGCCAAGAAATCCCTAACTTGAGTGCCTGCCCCAAACTCATCCCTCCTCCCTTCCCTTCTGCCTTCCCATCATGCGTGGGCTTTCCCTGTGCTCATTAAGAGTGTTTTCTTTGCCTACATTGTACTACTGCACGTATCTCACCTAAACATTGGTTCATGGCCATGTGGAAGGGACTCCACCAGCTCTCCCTTCTTCCTCCAGCTTAACGAGGGGCCGGGTCTGCCTGGGCCCCAGCAGAGCACTGGGGGTGTGGGGGTGAAGGGGGCCTCTTGCAGCCGGGGCTGGGGCATGGGGGTGAGAGCATCCCTAGGGTGGGGAGGGAGGTGCTGTGGAGGCTCTCTGCTGCCCAATGGTGCAGGCACATGTGGGCACAGGGGTGTCAGTGCCAGTGCCATCATGGGGGATCATCATGGGGCACCCCCAGTCATCCTCAGCACTTCGCAATAGGAAAAGTCTCTTTTAAGCTCCTATTTGCCTTCCAAATCCTCCTTCACTGATCATCGGACTCCACAAACCACACATTTTTTGGAGGTACACACATGCAATGGGGAAATAAAATGTTCAACAACAGCATGGCACCTTTTCCAAAACAGGTTCTGAGAGCAGGTAAAGGCGGGAGATGGGATGGCTCACCAGCCTCCCCACTCTCCCTCTTCCTGCTCTTTGGAGGAGCCACCCAGGCTGTCCTTGGGGGTCTGGCATGCACGTCCTGGGTACGTTAGCACCCAGCAAAACTTCCCCCGGAGATTGTGCAGAGTCACAGCCCTGCCCTACCTTGCAGGGCTAAGCCGGGCAGGCAAAGGGCATGCTGCCTGCTGCCAAAATCCTCGAGCTGGCATGGTGGTGCTTCCCAAGGCATCATGTCCGCTTCCAGCGTAGGGCTGCCACAGCGTCACCTCCCCAGAGGGTCACTCCCCAAGCAGCCCTCCATGGGTCAGCTCACAAAACCAAATGTGTTTAAGCTGACACTGTAGTAAGCATGAGCTTTGCTCCTGTAGCAAAGGCTTCCTTTCAGCAGTTACCCTCCATGCTGTCAGCCACTCCTTGAAAATAAAAGCACTTCATAAAAAAATAACATAGAAGAACATAGCAAGCAAGAAACGCCTAAGTGCTGCACATCACGTTCCCTCTGAGGCTAGACTGCTGTTCTACTGTGCTGACTGAGGGATCAGAAAAAACCCTGTATTAATGTTAAAGAGAGGGGGAGGGAAGTGCTGTGGGCTGGGAGGCAGAGGATGGCAGGGCTGTGACTCAGTCCTCCCACTGCCCTGCTGCCAGCCTGGCCAGCGATTTACCCCTGCCCCGCACTCCCCAGGGTCCACTCTCTACCTTCCCATCCAAGTCTTTCAGGCAGACCCAACATATGGGGATGCCAAGCGCAGCTGAGGCTTTGAAACTCCTCCTCTGCATAGGTAAGAAAAAAAGTGGAACATTTCCTTTAATCCTCACCATGACCCAAATAGAATGATGCCAGTTTACAACAGATTACTTTTAACATGGAAGAAAATAAAATAAAACAAAACAGAGACATATCTGATGAAAGTTCTCAGCTGGAGGTCTTTTAGACACTTATTGTCATTTTTACTCTACCACACAGCTGGTTTTACACTTCCAGGGATCCCACACAGCTGATAGTAACAGCAAGTATCGTACCATTCCCACAGCAGAGTTTAACCAAGAAATTGAAGAAGAATCTGTCTTGCTTTGAATTGTGGCCGAATTTAACCCTTGGATGTCCATGTCAGATTAAATTTTAAAAAAGGAAAACTCTTTATTTGCAACTAGATACACTGAGGCTCACTGGGATTGAAAGGACTGAGATGGTTTTCTTGCTACTGGATGAAAGGGAATCAGTAGGCCAAAAGACCATTTTTAAGCTGTTTTGAAAGACAAACTTAAAAGAAATACTCTATAACCAGCGGGGAAGGTGGTAGGGTGGGATAGGATTTTCTTCTCCTGTTTATTAAAAACACACCTTGGGCACCATTCTAATCTGATTTAAGCATCACGTGAGGTGTATTTATTACATGGGAAAATTGCCTCAGTGCTTTCACTGACACAGCTTGGACCCAGCCTGCAAAAGTTACTCTGCATGCAGAGTACTCTCTGGCACAGAGAGATGAAGTGCAGGGGAGGGAAGAGCAGCCAAGAAGTAAAAAAAGAATAGCTCAGGGAAAGCCATCCAAAAAATAGCAGAAGGTGGCTTGAGGCTTAGTGAGCAAGGATGTCCTGCTCCTGAAAGCTGCAGAACAGTGGCAACCAAGAAGGGTGGGATCACTGGTAGAGAGGAAGGGAGAGGATGAGGAGAAACCAGTGGGGTCTGAACTGAGCAAATTATAGTCAGCAAAATAATGTGTGAAACAGCCAGTCATTCCTGAATGTGCCCAATCGTGCTACTGAGCCCTTTCAAGGCTTATAGCCTGAAGGCACAGAAACCCCAGAACAAGGGATAGGCAGCAAGACTCTGGTCTTCCAGCTAGAGCAAGCAGCATCTGAGGGTCCCCAGGGCTACAGGACACCCGCTTCACAATAAAGGCAACTGGAAAACAAGCCACGGGAGCAGGCAGTGAATAAAAGCACCTGGCAATGTCAGCAACGGGGAGTAGCTAGCTGAAGCACCTCACCGAGGGTGCAGCGAGCGGAGGAGAGCAGCCTCATGCCGCAGGGTTAACAGTCACTTGGCGAGGGCTCCCTCCACACAGCTGAGTCCAGGCTACACCACGATAGAGCTATGGGACTTGACATGAACACGCTGTGTGTGTGGGATGGGGGAGGCAGTGCGAGAGAAACAGCCGGGGTCTCATGTAATCAGTAATCTCGGCTTCAAAAGGAGGACTTATTATTCAAAAATAGCCAGTTTTCTGGGCAACAGCCCAGGGCAGTACTTTGCTAGAGGTCTGTAGAAACCAAATCCAGCCTTTTCCCTTTGCTGCCAGCCAAAGGCGTTGCAATAGGCTCCCCATAGCACAGTCACTTCTCTCTCCAAGTAACACAGTTTATGAAATCATCCCAGATGTCTCTAGGGTTAAATCCCAACCTCTCAGAATAGATCAGTCGATTACCAAAAGACTTCCGTGGGTCCAGGATAGCACTACAACCTTAACAGCAAGTCTACAATTACTGTCTCGAAATTGAAGTGTACTCCAGGTCCTTATAAAGAGACATTTCCTCTGGAAAACTCTCCCTACAAACCTCTGTGCTGCACGCAAAAGCATGTTTAGCCCAGTCTCATCCTTGTAGCTGGAACGAGTCTTCTGCAGTGTCAGAGACCCATTGTATGGAAGCTGGAGGTGGAGAGGCTGAGGTTATGCCTACAGCAGACAATGAAGGAGGGGCATGATGCATGTATGGGGAAAAAAAATATCACAAAAGTGTCATTAATTATTAATATCCACCAGAACTCCAGGGGGCCCAGTGGGAGTCAGGACCCCAGCGTGCTGAGCATCACACAAGGCTTTGTCCTTGCAAGGTGATGGGGCTCTAGGTAGAAATCCCTGAGGCAACAGAAACCAAACAGGCTTTCAAAGCAGCATCATCCTCTCAGTCAATCACTGAGCAACTTAATTACGTTCATCGAGGTACACTGCTAATTCGGGATCCTGCAGCTCTGTCTCTGCCACACCAGCTGCTGAAGCCCTTGTCAGGGTGCCCAGCCTGGAAAACAGCTGGCAGGAGCAATGTCTTAGACTGCAACATTTGGATTTTTCTCCAGGTTCACCCCCTCTGCCCAAGCCTACAGTCCTGTAGCACAGCTGTCAAAGAAGGACCTGGATACCCTGAGCTAGAACTGCTCATGTGAGGACACAATTTCTGCTCTCTGCTGCCGTATTAAACAACAGAATTAAGATCAGACAAGGTGCAATGAGGCCCCTTTTGACATGACATCTATAAGAATTCATTCTAAAATTGGCCAAGTCATTATGGTTATGAACTGTAGACTGTGTTGGATTATTAGGCTTGCTACACCATTATTGTGAATTTTTCTGGATCAAAACTGATAATCTACAACATGGTACAGAAATCCCTCATCCCAGACCATGGAAAGCAATTTCCGTAGGTGAGACTATAATGGTAGCAGCATTTTATGTCAGTCACTGACATAAAAAAACCCAACTGCTGCCTACTACCTCCTCAAAGCAATCCTCTGTTTTCCCTAAATTAGGTGTAAAATGTTTAGTCCATGCCACATTTGGACCTATCCTACTTCAGGGATAGAAATCCACAGTCAAGTCTACAGATGACCAAAGCACCACCTAAACATTGGCAAGCAGATGCATATGCAGAAGATACCGATGATCGTATCTGTTGCCAAGTTCTAGTCCTGTAGATACCTTCCAAGGGTGAATTCAGGGCAATTATTTATAGAAAAACATTGTTCTCACTGCAGAAGTCATATATAGACAGAAGAAATCACAGAAAAGTCAGTTAGGAAGGGGATGCAAGAAGATTTCTGCATTTCCTCCTGTGCTGAGGAAGAAACGTATATACCTAGCTCTCCTGGTCTTTGGTTCTGTGACTGAGACAAATGTATATTAGCGTGAAAGAAACCACATATTGACTTTTTATGTTACCAGTTTATTTCTTATAAAGCTACATGGCCCAGAAGGGTAGATTGTGGTTGCAGCAGCTGGGTTTATTATTAATTAGATCTTTGGCTGCAGCTTAAAGGGTGCATTGTATCTCACAGGTCAGACTTCCCTGCTGCCAGTGCCATCAAAGAATTTGCAATTGACTCCATAATTCACTTAAATTTTTCTGGCAAAACACTGCGTTGAGAACTACCTGACACTTCTTCCTACATAAGTTCCTTACAGTGTACGTGGTAATAATGACTTATAACCCTTGCAGACATGTATTTTTCTTTTCTATGCATAGAACATCCATTGAAATCCAGACTAGTTTTTTATCCATAGAAAACAACTTATATTTCACATGGACTTCATTGTGACTGTGAAAAGATCCTGGAAGAAAGCAGCAATGCAGAGACACTTGCAATTCAACGTTCCTTCTTTCTTGCAATATGATATAAACGATTTATTATGAAACTGGTTCTGGCTCAGCTAATCTGACTGTCAAGGGAAGAACAGTGCCTTCCAGTCTGCCCCATCCCATCCCTGTTTAGGTACTCCAAATAGGCGAATTTCACAGGGAAAGACTTACGGTTTCAGTAGCTACTGTAGAAAACTTGATCATGACCTGTTTACTGCTCCACCAGGCAGTTGGTGGTATACATTGTGGTAAAAATTCTATGAATTAATGTCTGAACACTTAATGGCAACTGCGTGACAAAAAGAAAAGAAATGTAATAAAAATAAAGACAAGAAATAATAATACAAAAATCCATACATGGTAGTCCAAACACACATGATTGTTCTTCTCAAAGGTAAATGGATTTTCTTCAGACTCTTCTCAGACACAAACCAGTATTCCCCTTCTGATCAGAATCCAAATAGCAGGGCGCTACTTTTTTCAGACAAGGTTACATGACTACAGAAATAGAAATTAAGGCTCCACTATGGAAGTGCTCATTCTCAAGGCTACTGTCGCCCCTCCAAAACATTGCAGTGGTCATGCAGCGGGAAGATAAACTTGCAAACACTATGTCAGATATGGCTCTGACAAAACATTAACTCGTTTCTGCTGATTTGGTTCACTATCTTAGCCTCAGCTACTCTATCAGCTGCTGGAATGACAACATGGATCATGAAGAATTGTCAGTCACCATTATCTCTAATATAAGGAATATTTAAGAGAGAGAGCTATGAGTTCCTCCCACTCTGTGGGATAAGTGCTTCATAAGACTGGTTTCCTGAGCTGGAGGATGAAAGAAGTCCATTTTGAGGTGACCCTGCTCCACAATATCTCTATATATCATTTCTGTTTTATAGGGAAGAAATCAAAGCTTGTTAAAAGAAGGTGACTTGCCTGAAATTACACAGTGCTAAAAATAAAACCCAGGTGTACCAAATCCTGGTACAGCAGGAGCCTTTGCATAGTGCCAACTCATTTCATCTCCAGTTCAACAATTCCAGCAGCAAGACGCTGTACTTGGGCTTTATGAGATACTGGCTGCTTACATTTACTTTAGAAGAGAAAAAATGCCACGGTCTATCCCTGAAAAAACTCAACCCTCCCCACCACCTGCTACCCTCCTACAAACCTACATAAGCACAGAATATACTAGGTTAACGATTTTCAACTAAATTGATTTGCAGCCTCCTAACATTTTTTTGGTGGTGGTTTAGCCTTCTGATGAGTGAAAGTTCACTTTATTGACAGTACCTTACTTTCTTCTCTACCTGTCATCGATCGCTTCAGTAGTAGGCTCACGGGCCATGAGGAGTCTGCCAAATGAAGACTGAAAACACTTCTCTAGAGAACTGCTTGTCGAGTGATTTTATGCCCCAGTCTTTTACACTGCAACATAAATCCTACAAAAAATCTAAACCAAATTTTGTTACAAGCAGACCAGCTTACTGCCAGAATTTATTACTTCCTATCTTATCATATCTTCACTACCTTTGATTTATGTAGCTCTTGTCATCCATAAGGGTTTTAGGCTCTAATTCCACAATGCTCTGGGTCTGCTGCAGATGTGCCTGTTCACCCAGGACAAAAAACAGAGCAACCCTCTCACCTCAAACCCTACCACACAGAGAAAAAGAGTATTGCTCTCTACTAAGATTGTCACTGATTACAAAACCGTACATCAAAATGGCAAATAACATAGCCAAATTTTATCTGTTAAAGGCTCATACGAACTACAAAGTAGTAGCCAGCAAGAAAGTTTTCTGTGCTGATACCTTAAATGTCTTAAACAAATGCCTTTCTCTCCCTAACAGAGACTGCTCAGAAGGATGTCTCTGCAGGACTTTCCTCAGAGAGGCAGCAAATCTCCTCTGCTTTCACCCCTGCCGAAACACAGCAGCCACGTTTGGGAAGAACCGAACTCCTGGGCATGGTTTACATGACCATCATTCTCAGTTCTGCACCAACTCCTTGAGCAACCCTGAACGAAAAAAAAACCAAACAACAAAACCCAACAAAAATAGACCCTTCTTGTGCCAATGTCTGTATTTCATCTGGTAGATGAAGAAAACAGTAACATTTTGTCAATATAAAATATCTGATGGTCAACAAGGAGACCTGCAACACTACAGACATTACCACAGGCTGCTGAACAGTCATCACTGGGTACTGACAATAAAGCAAAATTACTCTGGGAAAAGAGACAAAAATAATTGTAACAACTAAAAGTATATATATCAGTATAAATATACTACGTATGCATGACCTTTTAAAAATCTAATTTAAATGAAAGCAAATTGTAATTATTTGATGTTTCAATTTTACTCAAGAAATGAGGAAAAATTCATTTCGTTGGTTTTCCTCCTCTAAAAACATGCTTATTTTGGAAAAGAACAGATAAAACTGAGAAACTACCAAGTGCTGAGCAAGAGTCTCATCCCTTTGACATTTCATCTTCTATAGTGGCACCACTTCTTGTGATAAAATATCATAGTGTCTCTCCAGCTTTGTGATCCTATACGTCACGTCTGGCTGAGCAGCTGCCAGTTGCCCAGACACCCCTGGCACATGCTGACTTCCAGTGAGGGTATGGAACTTCCCATAAGGGAATAGCATGTGCCTTCGGGCAAGGCTCCTCCTAGGGCAAAGCACTGCTAGGAGGCCTGTGCTCCCAATGGCAGGTCCAGCTGGTGGCCCTTCCACCACAGCAGGGTCTTGGGAGCTTCTCCCACGGGCAGACAGGGAGAGGTGCCTTCCCTCCCTCTCAGAAGTCACTTGCGACATCTGGCATGGAAGAGGAAAAAAGGAAACGAGTCTTAAAAACGTAACTCAAGTCTGAAGTGCAACCTTGCTTCACATAAGCGCCGGGATGCCTGGGTCTACCAAACTATCTAGATCTCTTGGGTTTGTAGCAAATGGGCTGTGAACTTTCCAAGACAGTTGCCTGTTATGAGGTTATCACTATTACAGGGAGCGTAAGAAGCAACCCAAAGTTGTTTTTCCTGAATCCCTGCATGCGTAGAAGTTCAGGAGGCAGTTACTATTTGGCACACTGACTGCCATTAAAAAACCAAAAAAAGTCTGCCTCTCCTTTTTTTCCCCCCTCCTTCCACTTTTTTTTTTTTTTCCCTACCCTCAGTTTGGTGCCTTATGTTGACATTTGAACTCCTGTGCTGCAAGCGTAAATGTGCCCCTGCAATCTGGTAGCACTGTATATCCACTTCACACAAGCATAAATTATTTAACAGGGTTCCAGGCAGCAGCAATCAGGCCAAACCATCCACCCTCTCACAAACACGTTGCTTTTTGCTCTTGTCTTGTTCGCTTAATCTGAAAGGTCACTGCAACTGAAAGCATATGTTTATTCTTTTATATGGAAAATATAATACCACTTATTTCCTTCCTGAGAAGCCAGAAATGCTGGAACAACCATTTCTTTCACAGAATTACTGCACTTCTGTTTCTCGTCCTGCCTGGAACCTAGAATTTCAAAAGGATATAAAATAATGGAAAAGTTATGATGAACATTTCTGGAAAGTGAAAAAAGAAAAGATTGATTTGATTTGTCTCTAAAAGTAAAAATTATTATGTATTTAAAATCAGTTCATCCACCTTCCCTGACTTTGCGGTCCCAGAGCCTCTCATTCACAGCAATCACCAGGGCTTCACAATCAGCTCTTTTGAAAGCATGCATTTTTTTGATCAGCTTTGACTTATCACTGAGAAGAGGTAAAGAAATAAATATATATTAATGGTATATACCAATACAGTTAATCCATCCTTTACTTTTCGTTTAAGCTGTCAGAGCTTTGTGGCAGAGCTGTAAGCAGTTCTATAAATTCTGTATTTCTGCAGCTCTTCCCTGTGGATCCATCTAGTTCCTCTGCCAGAACTGAAACCAAGCTCAGCTGCTAAGGCAGCAATTGCATAGGTCTGTGGAGCAAAATTTCCTGGTGTGTGACAAGAAAACAATGTTTGATTCATTAGTGAGGTGAAAAAGCAGAAAAAACAGACTTTGTACCAGAACTGCAGTTCTGCAAACTCTGATTTGAATTTCTGAAATCTGTTCTGCATAGTTTGAGCTTTAACTTATTTTAGCTCCAAGTCTCCCATGGGGCATTTCTGGTTATTTTTAGGATTCCTGATGGGTAACAGCCTTGGCATTGCCCTGATTTCTATATTACTCAGTGAACAAGAGCCTCACTATTGGAAGGGTTTTTGCTTCCACAAAAATAGAAGAGGTATTTGATGCATGTGATACCTGGAGACCAAGGGTGAAACTCAGCACTCGTGGGTCTTCATGGAGTTTTGCTCTCAGTCTTATCCAGCGATCAACAACATTCCAACTCAGGAGTGATGGGTGAAAAGAATGAAAGGCATGAGGAAAAGTCTTTATAAAGACTAAAACAAATAGGCCAAGTTTTGCTCTTGCATGTGACTTCTAGCATACCAGAAAAAAAAAAGGCTTCTCCAGACATACTCAGACTAGTGTAATGAAGATAAATGAAAATGCTTTATTTAGCCTTTCATCTTTTTTTTTTTTTCAATTGAAAGCTTAAAAAGATAAATTCTTCCAGACAAAGAAATGATTCCTCATTAAAATGCGATAGATTTCTTGCAGTACTACCTCAGGTATGCCTGATGTATTCTCACAAAACAGATTCCTCTGTCTTTTTCTTGTACAGCATTTTACTCCACAGGCTACGCACTGAAACTGAGCATGAAATGAAGAGCTGGATGCTAGCTGGGTGAATGGCAACACCAGAACTAGAACAAGAAGCTCGGGCAACGACATGTGCATTGTAAGCAGGATTTTTTTTAACCTATGGCAAGAGCTTGCAGAGCAAGTACCTAAATTCAGTCTGAAGAGGAGTGGCAATGTAGTTAACCGCCAAGTCAGAAACCACTAGATAGATCAGTACATTGTAAAGATATTGTCAGTGGTGACTGAGGCTTTCTTTTTCCCTTTTTTTTTTTTTTTTTTTAAACTATGGATGCCATTATGGGAGAAAGGTTTTTTTCCTCCACTGGAATTATATAAAAAATAAAATCTGTCTTTAGTCATTATTTTTACATTTTTCTTAATAAAGAGATAATCTACAATTTCTGCTTTTATATTCTTCATCCAAAGAAAATCACTTACAAGCCACGAAGAAATGACCTTCGAGCTCCATAAATCAATATGACAGGTGATTCAATCAGCCACATGCCTTCTCTGATTTAAGCAGCTGCTGACTCCCATAGAGCACGCTGAGTGCAGGTCCCAGCGGCCCTGCAAGTGATGAAGAAAGCAGCAGGTTTGCACTTTTAAAACCACTGAAGCCTGGCTGAGGAAATCACTGACACAAGTGAAATAAAAGGGACTGAATATTTAATTTGCATGAGCTGCTGGCACCGCGCACACCTCCGCATCACATTTTCTCACTCTGCGTGTTTTGTCACTGTCGCTAGAGAAGCTGCAACCTCAATGTAGATTTTGTTCCTACGAAGTGACACTCGAGTCCATGCCTGCAATTTTTGTGTACTTCCCAGGCACGCACTTCATGAACTTTAAAAGAAGAACTACAATGAGGGTAGGGGAAATACGGTTTAATCTCAAGTGGGAGAAGCAAAACTGCACAGGCTGCTGAGTGCCAAAAGGAGACCTTCACCTGGTGTTTCTTCTTAAATTCAGAGTGACTCATTATATCAGAATGAATCTGCTGAGTTTTTATGGCATTGCTTTGGATTTATTCAGATAGATATAACAACAGAATTGCTAGGGCAAGATACAGTTTATACCTGCAACCAAAGACAGGTACTTCATCTGCTCAGATAGTCCATATTTTCTTCCCCATTTAAACTTTATTTGCACATTGCTATCTCAAAATACCCTGCAAATCCAACAATTCACAGTGCTTTCCTGGGACTGAAACCTGGCTTCTTAACTTTAATCTTTCTGGCCACCAAATGAAGCACAAAGAAAGATTCATGAAGCTTTCCTATGAAAGCTGAAAAGTCCCGTGTTTGAAAGCAAGTTACCAGTATGATCCTAACTTTGCAAAATCTACTTTGAACAAGTATTTAACAAGCCTTGGGGATTGGCAGGTTTCATGCAATTACTTAGAATCAAGTCTCTAAGCCTCAGTACTGCTTTTTTAATAAAGGACATTCTGCAGATTAATTCACTGAAAGGAAACAAAAAAGTGGAAGAAAAACCAGAAGACTGTCAGCCTTACTCTCATAAAACTAGTAAAATTCTCTGTCTTTCTTGGGGGAAAAGTAGTGGAAAGGCTCTAAAATGCATATGGAGTAATTCCCCTAGATCCTGGATCATAAGTTCTGGCATACTGCCTCAGCCAAAAGACCCGTCTAGCCCAGTGTCCTGTTTTAAAAGCACAAATGGGAAACTCAGGGTAAAAGACCCAGGAAATATAACAGATATTTATATAAAGTATTTTCCACAAAGTAATTGTGATCACAATGCCCTCCTAGCTACTAGCAAATTAGTTCTTCAGGGGGCATCTGTAGATTGTATCCTGGTCCACAGCATTTGGTAATCACTAATAAGCCTACCCTTCATGGGCTTGTTAAATAATTTTTTTAAAAAACCATTTACAGTTCTGGACTCCAATACATCCTGCAGCAATAAGTTATGGGAATACTATCATAAGTTTTGTGGAAGAAAAAAAGTTTTAAAATTATTCACTTTTGTCTAGAGCTGCTGCACCATAATTTCACTACAAGCTTTTTAGTTTAATACAGAAATATTAAACTATGTAAATGATTGAGGGATCCACCATTTGTTCTCTCTGCACCATACATGAATTCACAGACCTCCTTCCTCACATCATCTCTTTTACCAAATCTGAAAAGTCCTAGTCTATTTACTCTTCCTTGTACTGAAGACATCTCATACCTGGGATAACCCTTGTTATGCTTGTTGAGACTTATTCCAGTTCTGGTGCCTGTTTGAGTCGGGTTGGCCCAGAATCCACAGCCGCCAAGATCTAAGCACAGCATGGCTTTATCCAATGACATAATTTTATGCCTTCTTTTTGTTAACAGAAAGTAAACAGACCTATGCACACACATACAGAAGAAGGGGCAACCCCGCCTCAGGTGGCTGCACCCCAGTGTAAGGAACTGTGTTAGACACTGTTTGTCTCTACATTGCTGCTCCGAGACCACCACTTCCCGCCCCAGCATCCTGTTGTTCTAGAGGAATACGCTTCGGAGGAGACACAGAGCACCCAACAAAACCCACGACATCCACCCAAAGCGAGAACAACAGCAGCCTTGGCCGTGCCTGCCGCGCTGTACCTGCGCGCAAGCTGGGTGCGAGACGAGGAGGACTCGACACCCCCCCCCCTCCCCAGCACGACCACCATGGACACCTGGGCAAGACCACGGGGTGGCACTTATTACAATGAGTTCTGTGGAAATGGGTGGACCTTTCGTGGAAACGGCAAGAACTGGGGCTATAAAAGGATTGCGTACTCCTCTCCAGGAAACCCTGGTCTTTGGCACCTGTTACTTGGACCTGAGACCCCGGCGGAGGTTGGAGCTCCTTCACCTGCATCGCGGCTGAGCCTGCGGAACAACGCTGGATCCCTGGTGGTGGCGGTAACTAGTTGCATCTCTACCGTTTTTCTGGCTTAGGGATTCTGACTTTCTCTTTCCTTTCCTCTCTGTCCTATCGCTGTTATCAGTTGTTATAGAAAATAAAGTTCACAAGATTGTACAGCATCTGACCTCATTTGTGTCTTAATCTTGCTCTTGGGATCGTTTAAGAACCCGCCCCGATATTGGATCGGGACACCCAGCCAACCATCCCTTACCTTGCCACCTCCTGTCTCACTGCCTCAGCACATGGCCACTGTCCTCACTGAGAGGTAGCTCCCCTGCCAGGGCTCTGCAGTTGCACCAAATTCAAGCGTTAGGATGTGCCAGCTACATGAAGCACGCACGTTTCATCTAGAAGAAACAGCTGATTTTTCACTGCATGGCTCCTTTTGCCCTCTCCTTCACACATGGTTTTGATCAAGGCTTAATTTGGGGAAGTTTTGTGTCTAATGCTACAAAGGAAATCAGACTGATTTACTGCAATGGTCCTTTTTGGCCTTGAAATGGAAAAAACCTGTGGTGCACAGAAAATTTGAAGGACACACTCCTCCACCCTCAGGAGGGAAAAAGAGAAAAGAAAGGAAAGGTCTCTAATACCTTTCTCTTATGAATTGCTTTCCTTCCACTCACCATGTTTTCCATCATCATTATTTTTCCATGGATCTGCTCTCTCTTATTGTCATCTTTCCTCCCTCAAATAAGCCCATTAGGCATGTGTCACTTCAAAAGTTAACTAGCAGAGGTGCAAAAAACCCACTGACACAGACATGATCATTAATAATGAGCAACGGTGAGCATGGTTTTATGCTTCTCCTCTTTAATTCCAGTGCATCAGCTGTAGTAATGTATGTTGTTCAAACTCTATCCCACAAAATGATCCAGACTTTAGAGGAACAGCAAGACAGCCCTGATGGGTTTAGGCAGACTTCTGGTCTCCTACAAAGTTGTGGCTTTCTACTGGATCCTCAGCCGGCAGTGGGGAACATGCAGGTATGAAGAGCAAAATATTGCAATGAAGATTGGCCCTTCATTTGGGATAAAAGATTCTCACCTGCAGTACATAGTTTGGGCAAGAAACCCCTGAAAGTAATTCAACCTCAGACACGTTGCACAACTACATTATTTCATGCTATTTTCACTTGGACAAAATGAGTATAAAGCACACACCAAAAAACATGGAAAATGTTTAGGAAAAGAACACGGAGCATGCCTCCAAGCCAGCTTCCTTGTCAACCCTAATCTGCAAAGACAAGATGAGTTTAAAGCTTGAAAGAATAGAGACTGCTGGCTGTTGTTGTGGTTTTTTGTTGGGTTTGTTTGTTTTTTTGTTTTGTTTTTTTTTTTAAAAAAAAGAAAAAAGAGGAAGGGTTTATGGTACATTTGCACTTAAGTCCATCTGAAACTAAGGCAATAAATAATTCTTGATTTTTCCATTTTAGTAGTTGGACAATGGATTAAATGTTACATTCTTAGTTGGAGCAAATGAGTTTAGTTTTATGAATGTGAATAGAGGCTTGCATAAGGCAAGGACTGGAGCTTTATATTTTTCTAGGTGCATAGTGGATTTGCTTATTTTCATTTTAAGCCAAAGAATGGAATAACTGGGGGGGGTGGATCATGAATGGATTAAAGGAAAAACATAACACAGGAGCTTGTGCCAATGCTCCAGCTGCTTTGAAATGACAAGTTCTCCAGGCTGAAGCTACAGTGAAACATTTCTGTCTATCACTTCATCTGCTTTAAGGATTCCCAAAGAAATACATTGCTCCATTCCAAAAACTCAGTCATTTGTCCTGTATTGCTTCATTTCTTGGAATATTTTTGAAAACCCTCTCTATAAAGGAAGACTGAGGAAATGAGCAGATGAAAAAGAAAAGATATTTCCAAGGACTTAAATCACCAAATTATTCTTAGAACCAAGGAGTTGACAAAGACTTTGTTTTTTCCATAGAATCTGTAAAATGTTAGTCACAAAAAAATTCTAGTAACTTTAATGGCATAATGAACTGTCCAGGCGCGGTACTTTCTCTTTCTCTCTCTTCTTTCTCTCTCTTTTTCTTTTTTTTTAAACTAGCAAGATCCCCAGTAAGGAAGTAGATACACACACAAGGACATAAGCTTGTGTCTCTAAGACCCCTGCTATGCATTGTATTCAGATGCCTCTTCCTTCTACAAAAATTAGGTGTTTCATAACTTATCACAGATTTGCAATTCGTTTGAGATGGGAATGCTTGTTGCAAATGGGAAGCTGAGACACAGCTAAAGCCTGGAAAAGGTATTTAGGAGCTTAAATCCCCTTGAAATGAGTTATTTCATTGTGCAATCTTTCTGTTGATCCCTGACTGGCAGTAGCAGGAGATAAATTCAAATGTTAGGGGTCACTAATAACTGTTGGCTCCAGCATCTTCCTACAAACCTGGGAAAAATAAACCATTCAGTGCTCAGATGAGCTAATCTTTCTCACTTGCAAAGGATATATTGGGCAGCTGTACAAAGGATGCTTTAAGAAACAACAGAAAAGGACAAGAGGAAGATAAACAGATAACGTGCAATACCAGCTGCTCCTTTTCCAAAGTATAGCAATAAACATACGGACATCCCTCTCTGATTTTCTGCTGAGGACTGGCTAGGACAGCCGGCTATTTGTCCTCATGCAGGAACATCTCACTCACAGCTGCAGGGTGTTAAACGCCAGGGCACTGTCATGTCACATCATGGGACCTCAGCCCCAGCCCACCCTACAAGCTGCTCCTCCTCTGCTGATCCCTCAAGCCAATCTCCCACTCCTCTGCTCTTCCTGCTCTTCAGGAGATGTAGAGCAAAGACTAACGATAACTGTTTTGAAGAGGTAACATTTTGCAAAAACCTTCTCCCCTTTTCTTAGGCTCTGATTTTTGCACTCCAAAGGTGCAAATTATTACCCTTCATTAAGATGACTTCAGCACTGCTTAGAAGTAGTTACTTGACTCTCATTTTTACACTTGGTAAAATTGCTCTACTTCAGGATGTGCTTATATTTATAACAGAAATGCTCCCAAATACGATAACACAAATACAAATCAGACATTTAAGGCCTATCCATTACCTTTATTCATGCCCACTCCTCTTGACAAGACATCACTGAACTGTTTCCCCACTCCAGGCATTGGAAGACCAAATATTGGACTACTTACCTGAAATATGTCTTTCACCAAAGTAAAGGCAGCAGATGGAAGTGCAAGATGTGAGCTACATATTCCCTTCCTCTGTAAGTGTGAACAGCTTTTTCTGCTGCCTGGTAAGTCAGGTAGATCTTTTTTCTGCTAAGCAAAAAATGAATTATCTCTTCCAATATTTGAAAAAAAAATATCTTTGTCTCATTGTGAAAAGCAAATACTTCCAGAGACTTGATCATGAGTGTTATGTGCGTTTGTGTGGAAAACAGGAATGATCTTGCAGTCTTAAGATTTCTCAGGCACCTTGAGGATTATGTTTTCCACTCTTGGTCTCTGCCTACAAGTACAAGTACAGCTCAATCAGTTGATAAACAGTGTAATAAGGATGAAAAAGAGACAATAGTCTCACAAATTAATCCAACCACACATTGATAATAAGAAACAACTGAGGTTCTAACCTGACTTGGATTTAATCTTCATTAATATCTTTATTTGGTTTAATGCAGTAAGAAGCAGGAGCATGGGAACAAGGAGAGTGCTGGGGTGATTCTGATCACTATTCTCATTAGAGATTGAAAAGTTCTCTTTTGAAGGTGGATATTTTGGGCATCAGTAGATAGCATATACAAAGCATGCTTTTCAGAGTTGGATGAAAGGTGTTAACAGTAATTCCACTCCTTTGCATGGCATGCCAAAATCTTTGTATTTCTCTGAAATTTTAAATACATTATGCTAATCCACTTTAAGGAGGCTTATATTTCTCTGTTTAAAAGCTTTTCTTTCACCCCTTCAAACAGGGTACAAACAGTGGCAGTAAATACCATCCGTGAAAGCTCATATGGTCAGGAAATGTAGGGTTTTTCAATCACATCCAGGCTTCTGAAAGTGAACGTAAATCTATTTATTTCAATACAATTACTGTCAAACATGCTACACTTCTAAAATTCAGAGCCTTATTTTGGGACTCTTTAGACCCAAGTCAATTTTAAAAGCCTAGTATCAGTTTGAGAAATCGTGGTCTGAAGCAGTATTAGCTATGTAATCCTCCAAACACCTCTGAGAGATGGATGGTCACGTGCAAGGTCTTCTGGATTTAGGGAGGGGGAAAGTAGGGACAGAACATAAGACAACCTGCCCACAGGTAGGTGGTAATTCAGAGCACCAGTCCACGGGCCTTGTCTTGTGGAGTTGGTACCAGCTAAGGAAGTTCCCAGCCTTGCTCTATACTGTCATTCTTCCCAACTCAAGTATGCATGGGTTGGGATCAGGAACCACATGCAAAAGAATAAAAGGGGTTTATTCTAGCCTCTGAGTTGTAAGTGGTTTACAACTGAGAAAACAAATGTGTGCACATTAGGGAAGGAAGGATAACATGGGAAGAAGGAGCTGGGATCAACAATGACAGAAGGCAAGAGTGTAGACTGACATTACTTCCAGACGAAAGGTTTGAGCTGGCAGAGCTGAGAGGAGAACATGTAACTTCCTGACATTTAATGCCAGAGGCTTGGATGATATAAGTCACTTCTTGTTTCTCCCAGTTTACCACCTGGACTTCCTACTTAGTTCTTAAGATCACCCTCAAACATTAAAATTTCTCTTCTAGCTTTCCTGCACACAATTCTCCTCATTTTCACCAATGACATCCAGAGGAAGTCTAAAAAAAGCAGCACAGAGCTCAAGAAAGAACAACTTCATGGAGGGAAGAAAAAAATTGCCCTTTCATGTGGCAACTTATACATGGATAATAGTACACAGTGTTTGCCAGCCACAATTTGAACCAGGTCTCCAGAACTGGTGAACCAACCAAGTAAACTGGGGCCAGGTCCTGACCAAATCTGGGCTGAATTTCCAATGACCTCACTCCCTTTCCATGGGCTCCGCAACAAGGTTTACGCATTATTTCAGTATGGTCTGGCTAGATACAGTAAAGTTAGAAGTAAGTGGTGTCAGCAGATGGATTTTATTTTGGTTTTAAGTTAGGGAATATCTTAAGGCATTAAAGTTACAAATTCTCCAAGGTGCCTGCCACTCCATGAGCCTCAAACTCAGGTTTTTACATAAGAAATGCTGCAACATGAATTACTACGATATTTGGATGGCCTGTTTTCTCATGCTATAACACACAAAATTATCAGATAGGTGTGCAGTATTGCTTGGGGGGGGGGGGGAAGGTGTGTATATGTATATAAAACTCAGCTAAATGATGAATAAGAAAGTAATTGGTCTATAGGAGGAGTCAGTAAACATTAAAAAAATAGGATACAACTAACAGCAGATAAAGTTAAAATGTTGCCTAAAAGGAGGAAGGAATAACACCTCTCAGATCATAAGAGTCTCTGGAAGATGACAGTGGATGGTCTTCCATACTACTAAGGTGGTAATCACTAAAAGGTCCATGTTTACTAATGGTTGTAAGAGTTACCATGAGTCTTTTGTACCTGAATAAATACAAAATGATGACATGTAAGGTGCACATACCTAGTAACCATCATAGGTAGACTGGACTGCTTGGGCAAGAACCCAGCTAGATAGTATAGCAGGCAGAAAGGCAAAATAATGTTTTCACTTTTCTAATAGTTTCAAAAGCAGAAACTGCAATAATTCATCAAATGCATTCCAAGGGGGGACACAGCATAGCTATCTTCAGATGGCACACATCTCCTATAACCCCAATTTAATACAGCCTAGCTACTGATAATTAACACAGGGTGTGATCCTAGGACAGGGCCAAAAATTGTTCATCTGCTGCACATCAGTCAGTGTCTTCTCAACTAATCCTATGACTGAATGTGAAGGGAATGGTGACTATTTTCATATTGTTTTGAATCCATCTATTTTTATCCTTTAGCTTAAAAAGCTCCCAAATCCAAACACACTGCAAGACTGTCATCTGAAAGATGGCATGCCTATCTACTGAGGTTTTTGGATATCTAACACATCAGAAGTCCTACTGCAAAACTACATCACTGCATTCTTCTTCCTGTTTTTCTCCATTTTCTTTGGTCCAATAAATGTTCAACCTTCCAGTAGGGACAGGACCAATTGCGGGATCTGAGAGAAATGAGGAGAGGGTGCAACAGCAAGTGTAATGATGTGCCTGGGATTTTTCAGGCTGAGCTATTTGGACACTGAAGAGATGGGGTCACTGGCATGAGTGAGACAAGCTGCAAGTCCTACCCATGCAAAAAAGATTCATGGTGCTGCTCTTGATTCTCTGGATAAACAAACAGCTCTGCTTCCCAGGACTACCAGGCTGCAGTTGCCAAACTTGCTGTTTCTGCAAGGGCAGCCACGGTTTTGGGGACTCCCTCTGACCCTGTATGCTTTGGCAAATCTCCTAGTTTTCTTGGAGGCCTTTGTGGGCTCAACAAGTGAGGCAGAGAAGATACTCCAAACCTCAAAACAGCCTTCAAGTAACAGCTGGGAAATTGGAGCAGGGACCCAAATCAAACACATTCAGAGATCTGGGAATGAAAGCCACTCCTTCAACAGCTGACAAGGAGAAAGCAGAGGAGACCACAACACTGAGAGGAAGGAAACCTGCAAATTTCCCATTCAAAAAATCATCCAGAATGCACTTAAGCCCTTCAAACTGCACTCCTTTGATGGTCACAAACATACTGCTGCACCTCAGTTTTCTATCACATTCCACAAGGTTTAAAAAAAATTATTTGTAAAGAAAGCCATTTATTTAATCCTTTTAATCTCTTCAAGTATATTTTCTGTGTTTGTTAGTCAGGTCTGGTCTTTAGATCTATGGGATTAAATTTGTATCGTAGGAGTCTGGAGTGTTGCTTTTCAGTTGTATTTGGCAGGGGAGGAACAGGGGGAAACCCAGGTTTAAATACTAAAATAAATATCAAATGACCAAAGCAGCAGTTCATCAAGTTCACACCACTACAAGTTAGAGCAAGCTATGGATTTACAAAGCATGAACACTGAGAACAATTGCAACATAGATCCAGCAAAAACTCCACGGAGTCCCTAAAGAATTGCACAGCTGTTTTAGGCGGTTTACATCTCTCTTCCCTGGGTGCATGCTTTGATCATTTTCCCACAATGACATTTCATTTCAGATTTTGTGACCTCCTCCCTAATTCTTTGTTGCCTCACTCCTTGAATGCCTGGTTTCTTCTTCTGCTCTATGCAAAGTGAGTCTGGGGTGGTTGTAAAAAGTCACTGAATTGAAACAACTCTACTGCCCATGGGACTTTCACTGCATATAGGAGTATGCAACTCTCTCTGTAGTTCCAGGAGGCAAAAAATTAGTGAATTTTGCTAGGTGGTTTTCTGCTCTCCCCCACCCCACTCTCCTGTCTTTTTTAAAAATCAATTTATAATATGGTCATGGCCCAGCCTCACAAATATCTTTACTATTGCAACTCAGGGAGCAGCATGGGGGAAGCTGTGGCCTTAGCAGTTAAAGTACAGAGCAGAGTAAGCTGGGATCTGCTGTGGCACATGAAATTTCTTCTTAAACTATGGGGAATAAAAAAAAATCACTGTCCTACTTTAGCATGAGTATATTCTGTAGGTTCAGATTCATAGACTGTATATATTATATTGGCAAGAATTTTAAAAAATCCCAAATCCAAAAAAGGAATTAATTAACCTGAGAGAAGAGCAATTTCTCTGTACAAAACATCAATTTTTATGAGGCCATAGGGAAGTGAGACTCATTTCTGTATTCATCTGTGAGAAAGTTTAGAATAACCCACTGAAAGTGTGAGGGGAAAGATGCTTGGTGAAGTTTATTCTCAGTTGTTCTGTCCTGGCAGTGGGCACTTCCCTGTTGGCAAAGCAAAGTGATACAAGGTCATGCATTTTACCCCATATTTCTCAGGTAATCAGTTACCAGCCCAGCTGACACAAGGTAACTCATTTAACCACGAAAAACACCTCAGCTGCCTCACCCCAGTGCCTGATGTCACCAACTAACACCTTGCTCACATCCCATCAAGACCTAACACACTCACATCCCTCCCTCTCATGACTAAGCAGAGCTAGAAGCAAAAGAGGGCATGGTGGGAGTGGTGGTGATGTTCCTAGTCCCTTTTTAAGCAGTAATTCAAGAGTCTGAGAATTTGCCTGTCCTGTGAGAGAACCAGGTTCAGTTCCTTCTTCATCAGAAGAGTTGTGAGGCTGTACCTCCCCTGACACAGGGAAATGTTTTAACCCAGACCAGAAGGCTGGGGGGGGAGGGGGGATGTCCCTTACTCCTCTTTGCTGGAGAGGGAGAGATGGACAGATGAAATAATTGTTACAATTATTAATAAAAATGACCAAATATATCTGAAACCACAACTACTGCGGTTCTTAGAAACAAATACACAACTCCCAGCTTCACAGTGAAATAACACAACACAAGGATACCTGCTGTAACTGGAACAGTGGGCTCCAAGGCATGCACTTGTTCAGCAGTCATGCTGCTTTTTGCTGTAAGGGCTTAGCTATTTGCTTTGAAGCTCAGCATGGAGCTGAGGGGAACAGTTATCACTAACCGCTGCATGGTCATGTACTCTTTTCTCCTTTTCTCTCAATCCTTCTTATAAAATATTCCATCCTCTTCTAAGCTGCTCCTCCAGTAAGCTGCAGCAAGGTTTTGTGTGAATGTGTGCTGCGCTTTGAATACAGAATAAGCAGTTAGGTTACTGTGTCAGTGTTTGCCTCACGTGAGACAGCTCTTACTGCATTTTCAGAGTTTGCTTCATTTATTTTCAAAAGTCTAATAACTATGCTAACAAGTTGGGTTTTTTTTTTTTTTTTTTAAGATGTCATGAGTAAACAACAAAGTAGTAGTGTCATGAATAGGAACCTCTGAGCTGTACAACGTTTAGTCTAACTACTCATTTTAACTTGCTATCCATCATAGGCTCTGTGAGGGGCATTATTCATCAGCAGTATTTTCATCTAGGAGTCTGAATGTGTGTTGAAATTATCCCTGGCAGCTTGACTGGAAGAAGAGGCCTTTTAAAAACTGCACTAAAGACATAAGATACTCAGTAAACACAGACGTGTGTTTTGGCAATTGTAGAGTTACATGATTTAACTTCAAATGCTAAATACTTCAAGGAGCTCCCCCCTTCTTTTTTCTTTTCCCCTCAAAAGTACAAGGATGTTCAGCAGCAATTATTAAAATCACAGCGCCTCAAGACACAGTAAAAGAGCCCTGGTCGTCTTAAAACCCAGACATTCCAGATAACGCAGAACAGAACCCATCCTCATCAACAGTAAGGATAGCTGAAGAGTAAGTCAGAAACAGGGGAGAGCAGAAACAGCTTTCAGCTGGATTTAAACCCCACACTCAGAATCTGAAAGCCCCACCAGTGCTAACAGCCTCTCTGAGAACGAAGCAAGGCTGGCAGCAGCAGAGGACACCTTGCGAATGCCAAAATGGGCAGCTTCACCGCAGTGGCAGGCTGAGCACAGTCTCTCAGATGGATCCCAGCTCACAGCCAGCCTGAAAGTCCTGAAATGATGCCTGCAGAGATGGGCAGTGTGAGAAGAATGAGTATATTTGCCTCTGAAAGATACAGCCCGTTTCTTGGCCCTGCTGCCATTTACAAAGAGATACAGGGAGCTGCTATTGCTGTCTTGGCTGCCCAGGAAGAAGAGAGAGAAATAGCAGGACACTGAGATTAGGAACCATCCTGGAAAATGGCAAAGAGCATATTTTGGGTGACAACCCCTTTGCTGCACCACGCCCCGCTCCCCAAACATCTCTCAGCCCTGCAATGCCATACCTTTCAGAGTGGGATCTGCTCTGTCTTCTGGCTCCTGTGTCCTTGACAGCACTATTTGCCCAGCTGGTGACAATTACACCTGGGCATATCCAGCTGGAAGATTGTCTGCTGCCCTCTCTTAGCACTGCACGAGCCCTTGAAGGACAGTGAAGCCGGTCATCACCTTGACAGTAGTTCAGAAGAGGTTGGGAAACCACTGCCCCCGACGCTGCTGCCGCAAGCACACAGGAGGCCATCAGAGAACCTGGCCTTTTATGAAACACGCATGGCTCCATAAACCCAACAACAAGTCAAGACTTCTTGATGCATCTGTCAATCTCCAAAACACACCTAAGTGGATATTCTCTGTCTTTAGGCACAGGGCAGGGAGCTGGAGCAGGAATGGTGGAAGTAGATGCAAAACTTGCAAACCTGGAAGAACATGTAAGTGCAGGGAGAAACACGGATGTGTGCAGAGTGTTGCCTGATCCTTAAACACCACTGACATGCTATATACTATTCATCCTCAGTGAAGCCCTCTCTAGCAACCAGTAATGCTATGACAAAATGAGATGCAGTAGAAGCAGCTACGTTTTAGAGATTTTTTTTTTTTTTTTTTTTTAAAGTGGATTGAAGAAGCAACCATAGTTCCCAGAGAAATTGCTCAGTCTTTTTTTGGTCAGAACGTGACTTGGAGATGTTTAGCTGAATTAGGGCTGTGGGATCTGCCCTTCAGTGCTGCTCTGAAAAAAGCTTATCGAGAACCGAACCTTACCATTTGTACTGGCCCAGCTCCTCCTGCTTTTCAGAAAACAGTAATTACACACAGCTTGTTTAACTTAGCTTCAGATCTCCCCCCTGGGAACCAATACTTCTCGTTTCAGTGAGCAGAGCTGAAGCTGAGAAAATGAAGCCTATTGTTACTTAAGCTCAAGAGGTAAAGATGTTTAGAAGTTTTGTAAGTTTCGCTTAGAAAATGAGAATTTTTCCTACCCTCACCATCCACTGGGACCAGCTGAGCTACAGGCTTATGCTTTGATAATACAGAGAAATATTTCCTTCACAACTGCAAGGGCACCACCCTTCTTCAAATGCCTCTGTCCATTGAGCAGAGCTCCTTGGCAGCTCCATCGGTGCAATTACAGTCCATCTCAAGCACTGAATGTACCACGTGTCCTGAATTTCCCCTAGATGTTCAATTCAGACTGAGTCTAAATGAACCATAGCTACATCTCATCTGGGAAATAAGGTTTCCAACCAGCTGAGCAGAGAGGACCTGAAACAGTCATGCCACTGGGACGAGTGAATGCAAAAGGTTTAATTATTTTTGAGACTGAGCTTGATCTAGCATTCCCTAGGATTAGAGGGAATAGCTGCCCACACAACCATGAGGTTGCTGTTCGTGACATCACTTCTAGCCCCATGATATGCTAAAGAATTTGCACAAAGCTAGGGACAAATGTAAGCCCCTAGGCTAATACACTGTGCACAGAACTAATTTGCACACGCTACAGCTATATCTTCATTTCTTAACAACCAGCTTTGCACTTACTGAAGAGTTGGAATACATAAATCTTCTTAATCCAGTGGAAAGATCATGTGCATCTCAGGGAGCGCAGGATTCCACAAGATATATTGCTCAAGTCCATCTTCTGTTCGCCAGAGAGGCATCAGACATCTTTTGCTACAGACCTTTTCATAAGCTGACCTACCATGAAACTTGCAGGACACCCTCCATAGCTCACAGACCTACTTGGAGGAAGTAGTGGTGATGGAGCAGCACTTCTTCATCACCAGATCTTCCTCCTGTTCCTATGTTATCATGCCTCTTTCCTTCCTCTTTAAAAGGCATCAGCCGAGCCTTTTTACAACAAAACTACTCTTTTTACAAAGCTATTCTTTGTAGTCCCTGCTCCCCACGTTTCTTGTCTGCATACAGCTGGTTGTGATCCTGTGAGACTTATGTCAGGTGAAGGGAAGCGTGGGTTAACCATCTTCAGAGACCAGGTCTGGCCACACTGTATCTAAGTGCAGGTTTGGGGTGGGCTGGAACCTCTTCAGTCCAGTCCCTCTCTTCCACAACCCTCCCCTACTTGGGAAATTTCCATAAGGAGTTCAGAAAAACCACAATCAGACCAAAGGTGTTTGTCATTCATATTCTGGATCCAGTTAAAGCAATTCTCCTATCAGAAGTTGGTTTAAGACACAGGGTTGGGTTTAAAATATTCTTAGTGCTTGATACTTATCTTCCTGGCTTGAGCTGAACCTACCACACAAATAAATTGTATTAGCAAAACCTGAAGGTGTCTTCAATATGCTCGAACATAGAGCCTTGAAACCTATAACTGTTTTCTCACATCAGTGTACATCAGTCACTACTCCCGTTAGCCTACTCTACTGAATAACCAGAACTGGTGATCCACCTCTTTAGCAATCGATCTAGCATGGCCTTCCACCAAAGGTTTCAGGTGCTATATACTACCTCCTAAATACTCATTAATTTTGACACACAAAAGTGTTTAGGAGTTCACATATTGCAGTTGAACCAAAAGGATACACGCCTTTATTAGCTCTAGAAATGGCAAAGGAATAGTGATTACACCAGCGCAAGCAAAATGTTGAAAATAAGCCCTAGCATGGCATTTCTACCTCTACTGCAGAAAGGCACAATTCTGAAAGCTTTTTATAATTGTAAGCAATGAAAATTTTCAAAATGCTGCTCAGGAAATACATCCTGCCAAGAAAGCCCTAACTTAGGGATTTTGCAAAACATTTCTCTGCACATGGTGAGCTTTGGATTTCTGACAGCTCATACATCAGGCAATTCAAAGCTTAGAGGTCCACCTTGTAAGAACTGGTTTTGTTCCCTTTTTTGGCTTTATTATCTGGCTTCTCATATGAGATTTGTGATTTTAAACAAGCCTTTCTTTCAAAACAAGACATTTTTCCTGCTGGAATTCAAACAACAGTCTTACAGCACTACATGAATTATCCCCTTAGACAAACATCAAAATTTATAGCAGCTCAAAACAAAATAGTGTCTACCGTCTTCAGTTCAGGCTTACAAGCAATAAAAGTCAAGGAGGTTGTGTAAAAAAACCCTGATTGTCTATTTTATATGGGATAGCAGAAATACTTACGTACCAGAACGCTAGTGTACAGCATAAAAGTGTATTTCTGTTGTCTTTTATAGAGATCAGGCAAATGGGCACATGTGAATGAGAGCATAATGTCTATTTGGTATGAAGAATTCAGCAAAATTAGAATAATTTTCTTTTAGAGCTTTTAAAATTAAATGTCTTTAAAACTTATATATATGTTTTTTGTCAAAAAGTAAAATGTTTAGGTTTTTGAAAGGAAGGTCCTTCCCAAAGAAGCAAGAAGTAAATCCTTAGCAAAACAATTAATCACTAAACTTTTGTTTTCTTCTTTTTTATCTTCTTTTCTGAGGACACCCATGAGAAAAGTCAAACTTCAGTATTTGGTGTTTTGCATTATTATTCAAGGTTTCCCATAGCTTCAAGAGGGGTAGGAGCTACAGGATTAGAATTATGTGTCACCGAGCAAGCACATTCCCCCTGAAACCACTGAGATTTAGGTGGAAATTGAGGAAAATGTCTTTCAGCATATAAATCAGAGGTGTGTACATGAAGAAGCAAAAGTACTAAGCTCGCTCACCGGCTTCAGTGAGTGGCTCAGCATTTTTGAAAGTCTGACTTCTGTTTTACGATCCCTATTTTTGATATCCAGTTTTGAATATCGACACTTTAATTTCCATGGCTATATAATGTAAGTTTGTACATTTGATCTTTGTTGTGAAGGTTTTGTATAGCTTTATGTACGCATCCAGAAAAGGATATCTTCCACGTGACCACAGAATATTGTAGAAATTGGAGTTACATTTACCTTTTTCAGACAGTGTAACCTCAGAGTATCATCACTGAAGATAAAGCTCTTCACAGTTCATTTCAGTGTAGCTACAAGCACAGCTTGGCCCACTCTCTCTTAAGGGGTTTGCAAAATGGCCCTGTGCTGCATCTTCCCTGTAACACACTTGTAATTATTTTCTGGCCCTGATTTGGTCCTTTGAAACCAAGCAGATGGTCCTGCCACCCCACTGTCCCCTTCTCCATGAAACACTTGTGTTGGCAAGTGAATCCTTTGTAGATGGAGCCTAGGGCAGGGCACTCACAGTGACAGCTGTGGGACCAGCTAACCCTTCACTAATGGGGCATTTGTGATGGCTCTGGTTTCTGAAGACATTGACAGGCTTGGAACCATGCTGACAGCCCTAGAGGGAGGTCTGGTATTTCACGCACACTGTCCAGTACATCATTTTTACATTTGGGGGATATGCATGGATACACATGAGCTGGGCTCTTCCCAACCATATTTTGAGCCTTCCTAGTGCTTGGCAGTGCAGGTGCATTCTCTCTATATGCCTTAAAAAGAAACAAAACCACAACACCAGTCTTGGTAATGGAGGCCAGAAGCAACAAAGCCACAGTGTTGAAAAGCGACTGTTAAAATAATGTTCTGGGATACTGTAATTCTGAGACAACAAAGTTTGCGAGCAGCACTCTTTCTTCGTGCTGCCAGGGCTCTGAACTGCCATCCAAGAGCCAGGTCCTTCTGTCTGGCCACCTGTCACGAGGTGCTGCAGACTGAGTGGTGGCCTCAGAAGAACTTGTGCACCATCACTGGTCTTGCAGATTTGCCACATGGAGCTGGTTAGAGTTTGGTAGTCAGTGGTTTGTAAGAGAGCTGCCGACTGTCAGTAGCAGGAAAAATGCATTTCTCATCAGCAGAGTCAGCAGATAGGACAGAAAGCAGCTCTGTCAAATCATAAGATACTATTTTAAAATAGGCAATATCCATTCTCTAGGCCTTTTTTTAAGGGCGCTTTGACAAATGTGGTGGAGAGACAACCTGGAGGTCTCTCACCTTTAAGTAACCTGTTCCAGCTGAGCCTCATTTCCTGATCTCAGGTACCTAATATTTGGCATCTACTAGACCATTTGCTTTTAGTATTGTACCAGAAATTGAGATAACAGCCGCCTTCTAACGCGGAGCACGACCTCTGAAATTCTGTCCATTTGTAGACACCCATCTCGACCAAGTTTGTACAGTCGAAAAGGCACAACTGTGCACAGCAGCCAAATAAAACTTCATACATTTCAAATACTATTACTGTGTAGAGTCACTCTGTAGTTGAGGGCAGGCCTGTCTCATCTCTCTCACCTGCCAGCCACTTGTCTCAGGATGTTAGTCAAGTGAGCTCTCCTAATTCATCAGATGTCAAATCACATAAATAAGCACTTTCTTAACATGAGCTAAACTTAAATATATTTTGCAAGTTATTCATCAATGCATTATGTCAGTTATTTATCCAATGCTTTTCTGCTGGCTTTTTTTCTTCATCATTTTCTGCTGCCCACCCATAACTCTTGGCACTTCTAAAATTAGCATTTCCCACACTTCTCTAAAAAAAATGAGTTTTCTAAACAAGTGTCCAGTTTATCATCTTTCCAGTGCTGTTCTTTCAGTTTCTACCCTTCCACAGTGACCAATATGAAGCCTATCCAACTACTACGTAACATTCATGTGAGCAGGGGTAGGGAATTGAAGGGTTTTACTCAGACTTACTGGAAAATAAGAGAGACAATTTTTTTGGCTTATGTGATGCAATTTTCTTGCAATTATAATAAAGTCCTAGTTTTGTGATATTCAGAGGTGTATCTCTAAGAGCTCTGAAAACTACAGTTATCCAGAGTGTCCTGAAACCTCCTTTACCTTCTAGGGTGATAGGGATGAGAGGTGTATGACAAGTGATTTGTTTTTGTGGTCTCTGAGACACATACACATACAGCTTCCCTCTCCCCAAAACAGAGATTTCTTTAAGGTTGTTAGGTTTGAACAGACCTTTCTGAGCTCAAACCACAGCTCTGAACTTGTTCAGACAGTTTTAATGGCTTGACACCCCTTCCCAAGCTTGCCACATGCTTTTCTTTTGGCGAAAGAAAGTTGATAAGGACAATTAACTGAAGAGCTTATAATAAAGAACCCGGAGCATAGCTCCCTAAACAGGCACCTGCTCAACACTCACAAAACAGATGTATTACCTGACACATGCACAAACTGCACTGTTAATGTTTTGCATGTGAGTTGGTACTTCAAGGGGACATGTAGAACCTCTTGAACCTGACCTACACCCAACTTGTGTTGCTCCAGATCTAACTCTTGGCAGGAAGTAGAACAAACAAACAAATTTAAAAAGCTCAGTGCTGTCACCTGCTTAATTTTATTTGGAAAAGTATGGTCTAAGACTGACAAAAAATCCAGAACTTTTTCAAACCATTAAAAAATAAATAAAGTAGATATATGGATGTTTGCTGGAAGGGGCAGGAGGTGGGAGATGACTCCCAAGTACATGGGAGTCAAGAAAGGATTTGGGAGAGCAGATGAGTGAAGAAGACAGAATGGCTGAGATGATCAAGTCAGGGGTACAGATTATGAGAGATGAGGTATTTCCAGAATATTCACACGCTGAGTAATAAGGCCGCTGAGGCCCCCAGATGGACAAGGGCCATGGCCCAGTAGGTCAGAGCACAGCAGGGGCCAGATGCCTAGGCCTGGAAAACTGCTCATTTTGGGCTACCTAAAAAAAGATGTGCCATCACTTGGGTTTGAAGTAAAGAAATTAAGACATCAAGAAGACATCAACAGCATCTCACTTGTGAATAACTTAGATGGGTCAAGAGGAGAGTAACTGGAAATGGTAGCTGATGGAGAAAGAAAGGCACGTATCTCCCATGTTTTTGGTTTCTGTAACCTAGAAACTCTAGACTAATTTTAGACTAAAACAGCCAAGGCTTCAGGACACAGCCCAGGACTGTGATTCATCTCGGTTGATGAGTTATGAGGGACACACACTGAATGCTTCAAAGCACAACTGTAATCTCCATTTGATGTCAAAGAGCAGGGGGTAGAGAAGGAGAAGCAGATGAAGGAAGCAATGCAATTTCTAACTATAGTGGTGTCTTAGCCAGGTACACTCATTTCTTATCTTACTGCAACCATTTCCCCATGGGAAGAAATTTGCTGACAGCTGCCACCACCACCACCACCTCTGTTCTGCAGAACAGCAAGGAGGCATGCCGGCGCTTCTTCACAGGCACCCAGGGCTATTTATTTGTTCATACATGGCCAGGTGAGACAGCAGGGCTCTCCCATCTGGCACAGAAACGTGGCCCAGACACATCTTTTCTTAGCTTATCTAAACTGTGCTTCCTTAGAAGCACAGCTCTCTTCTGACTAATCCCATGGCTACAAGCTAGTCCAGTGAACATAGCCAGAACGCTATCACTGGCTACTGCTGGCTCCAGGGAAAGGGCAGCCGTAGACTTCAAAATACTGGATGTGTGCTACAGTTTTGTTATCTCGGGTTTTAAGAGATTTCAGATTCTGAAATATCTAACTCTTCCACCCCTCCAGAGGCGAGAGGTTTGCTGAATGGGCCATTTCAGAAGGCAATGAGACACCGTGGGACAACTTTAATTCACAAGTTAACTGCTAAGGAGCAAAGCTCTGAGGTTGCAAGCCCAAGTGGCAATGGCAGCTGTACTCCTCAAGCCCCCAGGGGAGATACTGTCTCTGCCAGCTCTTCCTTGGCTTCTACTATTCCAGAGGCCTCACTTTATTAGCAGAAAATCACATCTACTTTGCCAGTTTCCAGAGTCAGAGAGCCCATTGGTTATTTTTCTCTACTGCACCAGCCATATCCTCCATGACACAATAACACAAGTGAAAGTTAGCTTCTATTTTTCATGTCATTTATAGATGGTGTATAAATACAATGCAAAAATAAGCACTGTATATGGGAGCATTGATTGAACCCCCAAATGGTGTCTCATTTGCATGCACATGTGACTGCAGATTGGCTCATACTGAAGGCTGCTTGTGGTAATTCGTTCCGTCGTATTGTTTACAGCTCTGTTTCTGCATTTTGCGTAATAGGATGAATTAGCAACTACTGCTTGGGATTCTCAACATGTGTCTGATTTAAGGAGACAGATACCAACACAAAAGAAGCCAGAAGTGGCAACAGAAATTGTTGGCACTACTTATATGTACTGAGAGTGAGAACCACTGTTCCTTCTTCTGCTGCGTGGAAGAAATTTCACATAGGTAAACCTGAAGTGTTAATCAAAGAACAAGGAGAAACTGGATTTTCTTCTGGTCTGATCAGGAACTATTGGCCAAAACTAAAACTTCCCGCTCCCTTTCCCCCTACAGCTATAATAGTCCAATTGTCCCATTAAAAACATTTTATGAGAATGCTTAGAGCTTGGCCACATTCAAGTGCTACATGAAGTCTTAGACCAGTTTATCATTTGCCCATATGTTCTTTATTAGGGGGCTGGCACTGAAATGCTTGCACTCCCTGGCTTCTCATTTCTACTCCACTTCAAAGCTTCTTAATTACAAAATTCTCCTGGTCTGAAGATTTGAATTTTGCTGCATTTTAAAAGAATGAAAAATAATTATGTATCAAGTAATGAAGGATTGCTCCTTAGACTCTTGCCCCCTACAGAAGTATGTGGTATTCATTCTGTCATTGAGTCTAAAGTATTTTATATTGTTTTGAGCTTGGTGTCAGTGTCTGTCACAGAAATCCCAGTGGGAAGAGCTAATAAGTGAGGCAGTCAGCATGAGATGCTGTCGATGAAACCAGCATTACCGGCGGAGGCCCTGAAGCTGAAGATCAGAACTATGCACTGTCAGCTTGGTCCCACGGCCTTCTGGCCAGCTGACCCCAAACCCACAGGAGGTAAAAATGTCTGCAGAAGGGGCTTCTCTATAGATTGGGCTTCTCCTGCTTGGTTCCTGCTATGGGCATGCCTCATAGCCATTTTCCTCAGCTGTGGCTCCCATCCGCTGTCACTGCAAAGGAAGAGACGTCTCCCAGGTGGGTAATACATAGATGAGGATTGCAATTTCTTTCTTATACATCCACACATTTCTGGTGACAAAGGCAAGAAGGCAGCAATGATTAGAAGAGGGAGATTCATTAACAGTCAGTAGACAAAAGACAGAACTAATTGTTCCTACTTTAAGGGATGTGTTAGAAAAATTAGACCCGCTGAATAATTCCTTGTTCCAGAGTGGAAAGCTGAGAAACCTCTTGGATGACCATTTTTTCCCCCCTCAAACAAAAGGTAAAATTTGAAACCCAAAGCCATGATTTGTTTACATTTACTGTAAAGACCTTTCTGGGCTTTTCAGAGAGCTCTGTCTTGCAATTCTCTCCTTCACAGTGAGAAATTTAACAATTCCCAGGATTATGAAAACAGAAGGAATTTACCGAGTTATATCATATCCAAATGATAATGGAATAATTTCAAATCAAGGGCGTATATTTTTCCATTTTAGCGTCCTCCCCCATAAGACACCCCACCCTTTTCTACAGACTTGCCAAAAGCTCATTCCTTCCATCTGAGGTGCTCCAAGGAAAAAATGGAAGTTACTAATTCCCTCTGTAAAAGCTGACTCGGGAGAAAACATTATCCTTTTGAACACAGCATGCAGCATGCTATCTTATCAGGACCCAGACAAAAAAAAAATGTCTTGGACACATTTCCTTTGTTCAGTACTGTCACAGGGAGCTTTAAGACAGCTCAAATCCAATCACTAACAGACTGTTTTTTTTCAGAGGGTTCTCACTGTCTGCCTTCCATTTGATCCCACACTACTTGATACACAAGTACTTCTGCACATCCAATTAACAGACCTAGATATAGAAGGCTCTGTCTCTAGGAACTGTGGTAGTGAGGAGATGAAGGACTGCTCATGAATTTTGTTCCACTGTTGCAACTGTGTGTGCAGTTCAATGCATAAAGCAGGACCCTCTGTGAAAGTACTCTTAAAACCGCAATTAGTTCTAGCATCTTCTTAAGAAACATATCTGGCTACTAAGCCCCAGGTTTCTTCCTTCCAGGGAAGCTGATGTGGCCACTACAAGGAGAGATACACATTTTTGGAGGAAGTAATTTCCTTATCATTATGTATAACCAGATCTATGGAAACAAATTTTAGGTGTGGGGCCTTTCCCTCCCCTTCTGACTTCTACAGGCCCTGTAGAAGCAGCACGGGCAGAGCCTGGCTGTGAACACTTGATCAGTCCAAGGCATGGTGCCTCCATCTCCATCTTCTCCTCCAAGATGGATATCAAATTATGGAGTCTAGCTGTCTGCACAGTCATCTTGCTTTTCACACATTGCCATAACAGCCTTTATTGCCTTTCCAAGGACAAAGTTGGTGGTGGCGACAGCTAGGTCACCAGCTACTTCAGTTGCCTAAAACGTGTTAAACAAATTAGCTCATCTGATATCTGCTGCTGTAGAAATGGGTGCCTGAATAAATGTATTTCTCAGAATTACAAAGCATTGCACACCTGCTCTCAGCATCGGCTGGAGCCTTGGGGCGTAGGGGCCTCAGAAAATTAGGGCATTTATGGGGACTTAGAAGGCAGCAATAAAATACTTGTGAACAGTAGCCAAGACTCTAACGCTTACCCAGTATATGGGCAATGTTGAGGCTTGCTCAGCTTCCTATAAACATAACACTGCTGAAAAATGCCTAGAAGGGCTTTTGACTTGGTTTGTTTTCAGAAAAAAGGAGAAAAAGAGAAGGAGGAGGAGTGAAGAGCATGAATACTTGTTGGCGCTTGTTTTTAGAGTACTAACTGAACCAAATTCAGTGAAATTCCTTGTTATCTCAGGACAAGTTAGGCTAGAGACACTGGCAACTCACACAATTTGTCAGGACCCAACTTAAAAATGGCAAGTGTTCGACTAAGCCTATTATTGAAGTGTGCCTTAAACATATATTCTGCAGTTTGTGAATATTTGTTAATTGAAAAATATGTACCATTCTGAAATGGACACTTGTTTATTCAAATCTCCTTGATAGCTAAGGAGAGATTAATGTTCCTACACAAGAGGTTTGTACCCAGATATGGAAACATGTCTGCCTTGGATTGCCACTCCGTCCCCCACTGCAGCATGCAGTCACAGTCATTCACACATTAAATGTTTCTCGAGCCAGCCCTTACCCACATAAATACACAAACACTTTATAATGCTACAATACCAAGCCACACTCTACATAGAAAGAATAGGAAAATCGATTAGTCACAGTATTGCCACATTAGCTCTTGAGCTTCCACTTCCATGAATCTCAGTAAAACAGACTAATAAGACCCTAACTTGGCCAAGTTGTCTTTAAAATCTTTAATCATTCCTGCCTGCCCCCCTGCTCCTCTGTTGCACTTTGGCTACCATCTCTGTCCCCTGGCCAAAACCAGTAACATAGATTCCTTTTGGGAGTGATGGTCATCTGTTCTTCTTCTCCCAGCTTCTGAAATCTCCTCTCAGCTCTAAAGCCACAGCAAATTCAGGCTGCCCTACATGGTCTGTGATTTTGTGATTTACATATCATATGGCTGCTCTTCACACATGGATGACTTTCATTTTACATTCAGCAAAACTCATAGGCTAAAACTTTGCCCTTTTTTTCCACGAAGGGGGAAAGCAGATCTAAGTACTCTGCAACTGGGGGGAATAGGGAAAGGGGGAGGCAGAGGAAGGAGAGAGGAGGGGGAAAGGAAGGGGAAAGAGGAAAGGCTTTACACTTCTTCAGTCACACTGAGGTATCTGTCTGATGTGGGGAAGTATCCAGCCATGTGAAAAATTAAGAGAGAGTTAATGAATTTTATTCCATTTTTGCAAATTGTGTGTGCAATTTAACTAATGCATAAAGCAGGGCTCACTATGGAAATTACTCTTAAAACTGTCATTAGATCTTGTATCGTCTTCAGACACATGTCTGGCTACTAAGCTTCAGGCCTGTTCCTTTCAGGGAAGCCAAGGTAGCCACTACAAGGAAGAATACATGTTTTTGGAAGAAGGCATTTTCTTGGCCATAGTCTGATGACTGTGGTTATCTGGTCTTGTCAGTTCACTGGGCACCAGAAGTGCTCAGAATGGGCATAAAAAACCCTTTTTCAATAAAGTAGGTGACTATCTTATGGTCATTAGCACAGCCTAAAGGCAGAAAATGATGTTTTACAGACTGGTACCTTCCTTTCAGTCAATGGGGGCTGAAGTCGGGCATCCCTTTGGGATTTGCCCAGCTGATGATGTACACATTTTGACAAGCCCTGCTCTTCCAGCTCACCTCAGCCATCTCCAGTTACCCTGCTCACAGGCCTTTCCAAGCCTGAAGTACCAATAGAAACATTGAGATGTGCACTTGGTTTATTTCTGCTGGTGTTTGGAAGAGGAAAGAAACAACATGTCATGAACTAGCCACAAGCCAGAATTCATTCAGTTGTTTCAGCTACTTATTTGTTTTTAATCAAAGCTGGTGCTTCATTTCAGAAAAGCATCTGGAAACATTTGTTTCCAAATAAATTGTTTTTAGACTAAACTTTGGATGACAAGCTTCTGAATGAAGTAAGATTTTCTAGAAATTTGTGAGAGAACTGCCAGCAGATGATAAAATATATTGTTCAGCTATAATTAGAGCAACATAGACTTAAACAATAAAGTTAGAGGCCTTTGGGCTGTACCTGGTTTTAGTCTGGCAGGACCCTTGTATCTGAAAAAGCTGTGAGGCTGAGTGAGGGAGTACTGATAAACCTGCACTACCTTCAGAGTCTGACAGTATCTACACAGTCTTGCTAAACAGAAAATTCAACCCAAAATGGAAATATCCTAGGAACCTGCAGTCTACTAGGGACTGTGTTAGTGCTAGTGAGGTTAAACCAGACAGACAGATGCTAAAGAGATGAGCAACAGTATCTAAAACCCCAAGGTACAGTTGGACAATAGCCACGAGTCAATCTGATCCCCAGCTATTTCTAAAACGCCATCAACTCAGTATTGGGATACCAATGCCATCGTGATGCTAGATGGCAATCAATTCAGCCCTTGATAATCAACAAAGAGAACCATTATACAAAATTCATAGACCAAAGTAAAATGCATAATGTATAACAGGAATACAGTTGCTAATGTTGCTGTGGAGGTTAATCTAAGTCTTGCATGCGGTAAGGCTCTGCATCTTTCTAAATCAAGACGCTACTCATGACTTTTCTTTCCAAGTACTTCATCTTTATGCACCATCTCTGATGAGTGTGCTCACTTGCTCACTCATGTGCTTTCTCTCCTACAGTGACTTTTGCTGACTGATTTTAAAAGGAAATGCTTTTCAGGGACACAGCGTGCAGTGTTTTGGGGCTGCCCAGGCCTGCCAGCTCTGCGCAACCCTCGATCCCCACTGTGTGTTTCGTTGGCTGGAGGCAGATGGCGGTGGGGCTCTCGGGCAGCCAGCGAGCAGATGACACACTGTCTGCTCCAGCATGCCACACAGGAGCCAAACTGAGTTCCTCAGAGTCAATCCTCCAATGGCATTTTGAGGCTTGCTCTAAATCTGGGAAGGAGGTAATTGGGCCATAGCTGGCTGTGATGTGTCTGTAGTCTTAGAAAGCTGATTAATATCTTCTTCAGGAGTAAGACCTTAATGTAGTCACTCTCAGCAACCTAAGGAGCATCCAGCTCTTTTCAAAATGCTCCAGAATAAGATATCAACATCATCCAATCTTATGTTAACAAAATGATGTTATCAGGATTTTTAATACTCACAGACGCACTGAAATTCAAAGCTACCATCTGCACATCAACTTGTAAAAGGCACCAAGCCATGAACTGTATTTTGTGCTGGTTAATATCCCAAACTGTGTGAAATCACAAGACCTTTAGATATGCAAGAGCAGGGATGACCCCACTCTGGAGAGGCATGGGAGTTGGTTGCAACAGAGAGATTTTAAATTTGAGTTTCCCAGAAGTCTGGGGATTGTGAAGATTAAGTTTTGCTTTGGAGCCATGCTTCCCCTGTCTGAGGCGTTCAGTCCAACGCCCTGACCAGACACCGCATGCTGCTCATTCCCTGTGGCAGACCTTTCACACTCAGCTAGTTTGGAGAAAAATTGGAATGTATTTGCTGAACTTTCCACATACATTAATTCTTGGCCAGAATTAAAGCAGGAGGAACAGTATAATCAAAACAGTCCTTTCAGGGAAAAACCTTAAACCACTGAAAAGGGGGACTTCTAATAAAAATGATTATTTAATCCATATCAGCAAGTTGCCTAAAGCTGGGCTGTAAAAGTGCCATGGCAAATAGCCCAGTGTGAACATTTTAGTCTCTGGGTCAAAAACATCAGTGTTTTACATCACCTTCAGAAGTGTAATGCATAGTTCAGAGTCCATGTCAATAGAAGGATCTCTCACTTTCAGGTGAGGGCATAAAGCATCTTCAGCCCGTCTTCCAGAGGGGAAAGGGAGCCAGAGCCCACTCAAAAATGACTGCCAGGGAAGAATGCAGTCTAGGATGCCCTGCTGTGAAAGTGGTTTGTTTTGCACAATAGTCTTATGAAAGATGGCATACTATATAGCTGTTGGGATTTCATCCTGGTCTTCTACTGCCAGTGGGGGATTTAACCTTTAGGTACTCAGCTGCTCCCTGGTGCAGCAGCAATCTCTGTCCTCAGTAACCTCACCGACCATCACTCTTCATCCAACAAACATTTGGAAATTCCAGCCTGATTTCTCAAGATCTGCTAAAAAGCGACTGAAGCAATATCCCCAAGTCAGAGATAATCACAAATGCCTTCCTGCCTGCAGAAAGGATTTTTTAAACTTAGTCACACAATAGTGCATGTAACTTGGCTACTGGTGGAAGCAAAAGGAAGGATAAACCAACCTATGCAGCGGTTTAACATGGCAAGGAGGAGAAGCTGTTGGAGAAACTGCTGGAATCTATCCCAGAATGACTACGCTGCCTGAGAGGGGTCCTATGCACAAACACATACCCATGGGTAAGCTCTGGAACAACATGCACTTTAACAGGTGAAAAGTGCAAGACTGGCCCTACCTGCCTGTTGGTCTGTTCAGTGAGATGCTACACTATGCTAGCTGAGGAATGTGTCCAGCTTGGCTCCCCTGGAGTACATTGAGCAGAGATGAATCCGCACTGTAAACCTTAGTTCATCCCAGCCAAGATGATTTAATTCCTTTAGAGATTGCTGATGTTTCTGGTTTTTGTCTACCAGAGAACGTCACCTTTTCAAGTCCCAGGCAGAAGCTTCCCAGAATCTTAGCAACATTTCCTCCCTCTCACTGGTAAATTTAAACAAAAATATCTTCCCATATGTCTAGTGCAAGGAAAACCAAGATTAGGTTGCTCATCCTTTCAGCTCTGCGCTTACACGGCTGAACATGTGTTGTCATTGCAAATCCAAACACCACTTCAACACATACTGCTTCCCAGATTCAAAAGCCATTCATAATGGGGCTCAGGACAGGCTCATGGATGCTTGCCAATGCTCAGGTAAAAGTTAAATGAATTGAATAATGTTTCTTTTGGGTGCTTTGAATGGTTTTGATTAGAACTGCTTAAGCTAAAAGGATCTTTCCTTTAACTCTTGGGCACTGCTACTTCCTCAGCAGAGATTTAGAACATATTTTCCACATATACATGCCTGTGCTTATATTGGAGAGTTACATATCTTCTGTGTGTCTAAGAGAAGCAGATGTAGCTGGCATTGTCCTCATTCTCCAAGCTGTTAAATACATCAGGCTCTAGACAAACAAAGATTGGTACTTTGCAACATGTGTGTAAAATTAATCAGATGTCACATTCATGAGAAAGAAGTCAAGGTCACATCCAAGTTTGGATTCATGCTGCAAATTATACCTGAAACTTGATGGTGTTGAGATCCCCATGATGAGTTCATTACTGCTAGGCAAATGGCTGACTGCAAAGGTCATTTGTGCCAGGATTTGACAAAACTCTCAAATGGCTTTGCCGAGCAGCTTGGAGGAACAACATTACACCGAGTGAAAAGTGGGGGAGACAGGGAAGGATAGCTGGCATGGGGGAGCAGCTAAGCAGCAAACCTCAAAACTGTCAAATCCAAACAGCCAAAGTGGCAGAATCTGTGCAAAATGGCATTGATTTAGGGCTGTGAAGGGAGATAAGTGCAATGTCATTCCCCTCTTCACTCTTCGTGGGATCTTAATTCTGTGTTTCTTACTGCTGTGCTTAACAACATTTTGTGTTTTAGACACTTCCAAATGAATTATTACTTTTTGCTCTAAGTAACATGTATGTAAGGCCCACTAACTTATGGAAAAGCTTTATCTGTGCATCCAGTCTATAATTCAGCTCTCATTTTAAGATGTAAAAAGAGGTGTCTTCTCACCATCCAGAAATATTTTGCCCAGTCCAGAATTCAGGAAATCCCATTACACAACACTTAGGAGATGGATGTCAGCTTGACCTTTAGGAAGCAGATTTAACAGAAGTCATATCAGTCAGAGGTATTTTAAAGCAAAATTAGCAGCATAGAATCCTGTGGAATGACCTGACAGAGCAGCATGTGTTTTATTTTACAGCCTGACCTTCCACCATGGGAAGTTTAAACAAGTTCAGACATTTTCACTGGCCTTGGTACTCAGCCTCTGTTATCTTATGCCACTTCTCTACAAACTGTGCAAAATATTTTCATACAATGGAAAATTGCAATTTTTCTTCCCTGTGACTTTTTCCCTTAATATAAATCTGCTATTTGTCTAAAAACCAATAGGGAGCAAAAGTTATTTAAATTCTAGTTTTTTTCGGGTCAGAACAAATTAATCATCAAACAGAAACAAAAGCCTATTAAGTGAGCTTCTCCTGAACTTGTTTTTACTGTAATCACACATGGGATGGTAGGGAATTGCTGAAACTAGACAGGTAAGTAAACACACAGAGCTTTCAGAAGACAGCACAAAGCTGAGGCACAAAGAAAGAGGAGGACAGGGACACAGTACCCAACAACTCTCCCAGGAGAGGATCACTAATGAAGGAGATAGGATTAAAAAGGAGAGAACCAAGTGTCTTGAAGTTTATTTTTCACTCTCCCTCCCCCCCAGATGTCCCCAGGGGGAGGTTTCTGAAAGTTTGAACACACTCAGACCTGAGGGGACAGGATTAGGAATCTGAGCTGGCATCCTGTTCCAGGGACTATCTATGATCTGTGGAGCTGACATGAGTGGTCCCACACATTACAACTTACAGTAATGTTATTGCAGCTGTGAAGAAATTCCAGCATCTGTATTTCTGTATGATTACAGATGGACATCATGCCCTGGACATAACCTTTTGGTATGGCATGTAGTAAACTGTAAATCTACCACGACACTCAGGAACAGAATTTCAAATCAAGAAGTGTTGGTTTTAATTGCTCAACACCCATTGATACTGATAGGAATGTGGCATTTAAAGCAGAATATAAAGCACCGAAAACGTGCCAGTCCTCAAGTCCTCACCATGTCAAAATCATCACATTAGATTGAATTTGTTGTTGGCATGGATGACCAAAGCCATTTGGGCACACACGCTTAACTGCAATTTAATCTGAGCGATGACTGCAGTCTAACCCATAGGCTTTCCATTAAAACATATTCAATAGATATAGATGTTATCTCTTCCTCTGACATGTCTAGCGGCAAAGCTAGACATGGCAGTTGAAAAATATGCATTTGTTTCACTAAAATATTCCTAGATACAGTTATAACTTAGTTTCCTAGACTATACAATTAGCTGGAAGAAAATTGTCTTTATTTTTACCATTATCTTTGGACCTTCTCTGGACACCACATTTATCACAAAAGCTATTCTAAATGAGGCAGAGAGACTGTTAGCATACTTTTGATGAATAGTTAATAGCATACCAAGAACTAGCAGTCACAGTTTTTTTTTCCCCCCGTTACCTCACAGATTGATTTTCTTGTCCTGCTTTGACTTTCTTCCGTTAATAAACATGAACAATTTTGAGCCACTGGAAAAACTGATTGGAAAAAAAAAATAATCAGTATCCCCTGATGACTGTTTTGTTAGAACTGATAACCTGTCAGAGATCAATTAGGCAAGCTGCAGACATGTAATGAATAACCAGGAAAACTGAGAAGACCTTTTTTCCCTCAAAGTGTTCACACACACACACAAACACACACACATAGAGTAGAAAGCTCATTGCTTGTCTCTGCTGCATTTCTCAGAAACCTAATTAAATGTTTCCCTCATTTGTCCCTGAGAATGATTACCTTCTCAGGCAAGAACAGCAAAGAAGAAAAGCACGGCTGTACTCTTATCTCTTTTAAATGCCTGTTGTGAGAGCAGCTTAAAAAGTACTATCTAGAAAGGGGTTTTTTTTATCATACTTCTGGCACCATCACCCTGGTGCGTCATTTCCACTCATCTGCTAAAACAGAAACACAATGTGCTAGTGCACTTTGCGTGTCTGAAACGAAGGGGTTCACAAGGCAACCAGGACGCAGGACAGCCATCACATCTATCCCACACTCTCACTTTCTCCCAGGAGAGGACAAATGATACAACTAATTTTCTAGACTTGGAGATCTCATTTCATCACTCACTAGTAACAACGCAGAGTTACTCCCTATCGTGTCTAGCATCATTGAATTACAGTAATAGTTCCCAATCCTACCCTCCATGTTTTTGGTTTTTTTTGTTTTTTTTTTTTTTTTACAGTTAAAGAGTCTACCTATCAGCAATTCCAGGGGTTCATTATTATTCAAAGTGAAGCTTGGCACATAAGAAAGAAGGCTATTTTTCTTTTTGGAATTAAACCTGGCTGACATTTGCTTAGCCGTTTCTCAGCTCTACAAGTAAAACAAGAGTAGTAGCTTTGTTATTTCAGTCTGGTTTTATCATTTTTCAAGGCCAGCTTGAATTAAAAAACAAACAGGGAGCCCATATGCTGGGCTTCGCAAAAAAAGAAGCCCTTTGAAGAGCTAAAATGGTAGGCCAAATTCGGAGGTTATATGTCAAATGGTCCAAGGTTTTCATCAGAAATAGCTAACGAGCGTCTAAAGCTAAAATCCCAGTTCTGCTTAAATCAAAATCAAAGCCTCCCAATGACTTCAGCACAAGATCATGTAAACCAGTTAGCAGGAAGGAGGAGCTCAGCTGAAAGTTAAGTGGGAAGGAGTCTAAATTAAACATCCTTGCATGACCCTTCATTGTGAAAGACTGCTCCAGAAGGTGGCAAACAACCTCAAATGAAGCTAGGGCATTAGAGAGATCAAACGTCTACAGAATTTAATAGATAATAATACCTTTTCTATAAAATCCTAAATATATTTCTAGAGCGCACTGACAATTGCACCCTGTTACAATAACCTACAGATGGATTTAAAATTAATGGAAAGATGGGGTTTTCTATTACATGTCGCAATTCTTCCACAATGCTGTTGCTGTTATCTAAGTCTGGGTGACTCACAAACACTGGGAGTGACTCATGCCTTCCACTGAGATCACCATTAGGACAGGTAAGTCCTGAAGAAAGGTGCTGCCAGCAGGTATGCAGAGACAGTGATTCACACATGAAGCCAGGAGACAGATATTTTCCTAGCTGAATGCTTCTGATCATTTTGGCTGCATCAAAACAAGGTAATTGCAGCAATCACTGTACAAAGACCAGCCAGACAAGGCTCAGATCAGGTTGAGGAGGGCAGGAAAGAGGAAGGGTTCCTCATTTTTGCTGCTGTGAAATAGCACCCAACATCATTTTTACTGTTTTGTACCTACACAGAATCAGTGGCCACTAATGATCTTGCTCTAGGTATCAAAATTTTTACTAGAGAAAAATGGTTGGGATTGCTTCCTGAGGACAGTAGTAGTCACAGCAGGGAGGAGACTTTCCACTACCGCACTGCTTGCCCAGGCATCATACTGAAAACTCACTGAGGCTAGCTCAGAGTGAGAAAGATGCCCTCCTTTCTCCTTCTCCCAGAAGTTAATGCAGAAGGAGGAAAATCATGACATGGATCATGATGGGTCCTAGTGAGTTAAAATATGGACTTTGTGGAAAGTGGCACAGTGTAGATGATCTATAACTTGAGACACCTTTTGTCCCGACCAGGAAAAAAAACCCCTGCCATCTATGTTAGGTGGCAAAAAATCCTGTGTAAAACTATGTTGGTTGCTGGAACACGTATGAGAAGTTAGGTACTTTCCTGTGGTGTTAAACGGGTACTTCCAGCACCTATCTTGGATTCCCAAACTGTAGTAACTTGATTGAGTTGCACCAGTGGTTACACCACATACAGACTTGGCATGGAAAACCATATAGTTTTCTTACTCTGCCACTGGCTCATGGGCAGTAAAATGCAGTTAAAATATGTTAAAAACACAGTGAAAATATGCTCATATAGCAACTGAGAAAGGGAGTCAGGGGAGAAAGAGCAAGACACATGGAAAACATATTTTCTGCATGAAGTAACTGTTCTCACTGCTTAAAAAAGTCTTTGGGGTTCAGTGAGGAATTTCGATAGAAATCCCAAATGTTTGATTTCCCCTGAGCACATTCATTAAGCATGTACAGGCAGATTTTCAAAAATACTCGTTTCTCAACAACTCCTATTAAGAATAATGAGACTTGCTGTATGCTAAACAAATTAAGGATGTAGCAGGAACTGGATAAGGAAGGAAAGCTTTCATAAACATAGCAGTGCCAGGGATCTGCCAGTGAGCTCAGCACTGCCACTTCTCTGCCTGTTCTCTTATGCCGATGCTACTGGAAACATTTGTTAGAGATGAGGCAGACATTGTGAGCTGGTTTCTCATCGCAGTCATCCAGCACCTAATCCTGAGAAACTGTGGAAAACCATGTAATTAGTTGGCTTCATCATATTTACATTGATCTGACATGTACATAGAGAAATGGGAACCTGGCCCTGAAATTCCACATGCCATGTGGAAGGAAAGTCACTTGTTCAGCACCAACAGCACGTTCAGAAAGTGCCAAGAATCACAATATATTAATAATATTTTCTTTGTGGCGTGAAGAAGCTTGGAACTAGATCCAAAACAGCAAAGAAGTGGCTTGGAAAAAATGTCTTGCACTTTCACTGCCATTGTATGTCACCCTGCCAGCATGATTGATCCTACAGAAGGTGAGCCAAAATAAACAGAGTGGGTGATTTCCTTTACAATGAGGACAATAAAATATATTTGCTATTAGAAGCAAGCAATAAAGATGGAAAGAAATGGTGAAATTAAAAAAAAAATATGAAATATGCGTATTTCTTGCAAAGGCTTGAAAACGGAATGAAATAATTAATGTCTATGATTAAGATTATCTCAATAAATGGTGGGTAAGGTAACCTGCTGACAGCAACTTTTGTTCCTAACTGACAGAACTAAATCAATAGATGCCTCATTTAAGCCAAGACAGTGCCCACCAAAAATTTTGCATTATCTTAATTAAGCCTGGTATAAGGGGTGAAGGGAGGAGAAGAAGAAAAAGAAGAAAGATAATCACAGTTTAATTAAATTGACACAACTATGCTTTTAGAAACCCCCTGAGGTCCTGGATTTAACAATCATGCCTCTTGTGCCTGTTTAGAAGAATACCTCCATTTATCCCACCCAATACGCAGGCACAGGTGTTGCTGAAGTGCTTTAACAGGCAATCTCTCTCTCAGAGTATTACTCAGTACATGCTCCAAAGAGTAGTTCAGCTGAAGCCAAGTTTAAACAGGGTAATAAACCCTGGAAATAGGAAAAGGAGGAAGAGAGTAAACAATAGGAATACACGATTAAAGGGAACAACCAAGAAGATTTCAGATTAAATACAGATGTAAATAAATAACAGAGGATCCAACAGTGACAACGAATGGCAGCAATAAGATCTTCTCTGTGATTCTAGTCAGTGTGTCATATCTCCTTGTCATTAGGGAGATGGGAATATAAACATCTCTTCACATCACGAGGTGGCTGTGAAGAGAAGAATATTGCAAAGTGCAAGACACTCGAGTACAAGGATGATGGAGGCCATATTAACCTGTAACACAGGTAGAGAGATAGGACAAAAACTCATAGAGAGGTCAAAGTGTGGTAACCTAGAAAAAAACCCAAAACAATAAAAGACAACAGATCTGTGGTTGCAGCTGGTATGGGGCCTCCTCTGTAGCTACAACTTTCCATACAAATCATATGTCTGATACCACCATCAGCTAATGCTTGCAGATGTCTGCTCTATCCTTTACAGCAGAGATACAGATGATTATGAGAAACCAAGTTACAGCAGCATTACCAGTTACCATTCGTTCTTAGCTAGGCTCTGCAGCTAACATAAAGCATGTCAGTGCAGAGCTGCTTCAACAGACCATGATATGTGTGGTTGAAATCCTTTCGCCCCTGGTGTTACAGGTGCTGTTACTTTCCTGCTGGTTTAACTTCCTGGATCCCAGCTCACAGTGGTAAACTGAGAGTGATTTAACAGAAGCACTGAATCCATCTTATTGACTGAGCTGTTGAATGTGCAGGTCAGTGCTGTAACTATCTATACCCCAGCGCACAAACTTCCTGTCAGGTTTTCCTGGAATCATGTAGGCTTATAAAGGCTGGTATATATGCCATATATATGTAAATGTATATATGTATACATACACAGAAGAATCCATTTATGGGATTTGAATTTAACCTGCAGATCCAATCCGCTAGGAGAGGTTCTTTGGTTTTGCCATTTTCCTCTTTTTATTGCTTGTTTGTGAGGGACATCCAGGGTTATATATTGGTTTCAGCCTTCCTCTATTAATTCTTATTTTTTATCTCAGTCGTCCTCCCTGCTGCATATTAAATGAAGTACAAACATGTTAATAGCATCAAGAGTTATTGAACGGATATTTAAAATGATTAACAGGCATGCACACCTGGCCCCTCACATTAGCCTATATCAGTGTGTTCCATAAGGTTCCATTATACGTGCTATAAAATAAGGTTACCAGGCCAGAAACTAAATTACTAAGTATTTAGATCAGATACCCAGCTGTAATTCATATCAAGTCAAAACTCATTGTAGTAAGTTGAAGCAGGGGAAGGAAAAAGGAAAGACAAACAATTCAGAAGAGGCACTAATTACCATTTGCACTTCAAGCAGGGGAGATGCATAAGAAAGGAATTATCTCAGGCTACAGTCAAAGAGAGTTTGGATTACAAGCTTTTAATAAAAGGCCATAAGCTACTGCGCAGAAAAATCAAGAAAAGCAAAGCTCCATAATGAAGCCATAGTGATATTCGGGTTTGACTTGGGCAGGGAAAGGGGAAGAAATTGTTCATGGGAAGTTTTGGCATTTGTCACAAAAAATGTATTTAAAACCAAGATGAGTTTCAGCTGCAAAGCATGAACCTGGAGTTCCCCAAAGCTCACAGATGTTTCACTCCAAGGTTTGGTTCAAGCTCATCTATGTGTAAAGAGTTGAATTAACCCATTAAGATTCATTCTAGCTGTTATTTTAAACCTGTTTAGAAAAGTAAAAGGAAAAAAAAAAAAAGAATTTGAGCATGTACAGTTTGAGACAAAAGGTTGATCTCTAAATCTAATTGAGATGCCTCCAGCCAGGTCTAAATATTCACAAAAAATTCCACCCCTACCTCCTACAAGTCCCTTTTAGTCAAATCATTTGGTATGGAGTCACTGATTATTTTACTTTACACTTTAACCTTTCCACAGTTGCTTTGCACAGTGACAGTTCCCATGGAGTTTGATTCTCTTTCCACACTATACTCTTCATGCTTTTGTTTCCTGTACCCAGTCTTTTGCGTCTATTCAGCCCACTATCCGATTCTTCTTATTTATACCCTTTTTTGATGAAAGCAGGAGCAAAAAGCAAGCTACCACAAACGTGGTTGATATACTGAAGAACAGAAGGTTACACCTAGAAATATTTGGACAGGAATGAGGAGAGGATGCAGCAGGAAATAATCAGGGCAGTATTTCTTTTCACCACATATACTCAACCAAGCAGTTGTCAGAGGGACTCGCAAGCTCAGGAGGTTGTAAGCAGCTGACGGTGGCCAAAGCCAATGCCATTCAGAATCTCAGGTCCATCCAAGCTGCTACAGAGGTGAGTGCGATTGCTTGCTGCTGCCCTCAGCAAAAACACTGTGTACTCTGTATTCAGAGACAAGAAATGTTTTGAATAAAGCAACTGCTGCTTGCTCGGTGATATGGAATTAAAATCTCTCTTCAGGTTACCATATAAACAGCCTATGGTTTATCCTTCAAGCAATGGAGCACAGGTCCATTTATGCTCTGAGCTGGTTTGAGTCACAAAGGCCTAGAGCCAAGGATTTCTCTTCCATTAGCCATATCATAGACGTAGGTCAAAAGCCCTGCTCCAAACATGAGGCACACACGTGAGTCAGACAGGCTTCCACATCCTCCCATGGAATGAGTAGAAGCCTTTTCTTTAGCTGGCATCAGTTAATAATCAGCTGCACTTTGCCATTCCTTTCTCATTTTGCCATTCTTTTCCTTCATTTTGACCCTGTTCTGACCTTAGATATTCTCAGGGCTGTCATATCTAGCAAAGCATGTGGCCTAGTCCTCCTCCTGCTACCTACATGCTGTGAAAACCCCATGATGGCATTTCATTTCTGCACCTCGTGCCACATGTTCCTATGAATATCAGAACTGAACACCTGTGGCCCATCTGCTGGTGGCCTTTGACTCTGCAGATTTCTAAACCCAGAAAATATCACATAAACAACTTGCTACTTAAAGAGTTATTAATCAAACGTCATGGCCTTTGTGGCCACAACTGCTCAAGTTCAAGAGAGATGATAGGATCATTGGATAAATGAAGTTAGAAGGAGCATGGCAGCCTATCATTCAGTTTTCAGTGGATCAATCCCATCTCAGCACTGGAATACTCAACATGTCTTATCAGGAACTGGCAAAAAGTATTCAGGTAGCACACCAGTGCATATATACCAGCTCCTGCAGATACAGCTTTTCTCTTGCACTCAGGCTCTGCTAAGTATTGTGAGGATCTTGCGTATTATCCCATACCTTCTCCTGTGTGACAACAGGGGTAGGTCTCAGTCCTAGGACTGTGAGCCATACTAAGAAGTCAGTGAAATAGAAAATGAAGTCCTGGACACTGATACAACCCTCCTCGCATGCTGAAAGCCATACAGGCACTTACCTCATTTCCAAAGAGGATGGCGCTGAAGCTGTCAGCTCATACTTCTCTCACACCACCAGTCTCAGTGCAGTAGCTTTGATCTGTCACAAGCAAATAAGCTTTGGAGAACTGGGGGATGGCCAGATCTGAGGCTGCAATTCCTACTTGTTCAAGGCTACAGTTGGCTAATAACCTCACCAAGGTGTGCATGGCAGCTTTTTCAGCACGTCACTGCTCCGCTTGAGGACTATTTGTTGTTTTCTCACCCCAGCCCTCAAGGTCTGCCTAGGTTACTTCCACTAGTAAGGGACATTATCTTGACACCTGACTGATTTTTTCAGTTTCTTCATCCAATACTAGGCAGTCAGAGGTATTTAGGAACAGTACTCAATTAGTAGCACTGTGTCAAGCTGAATTTTTTCATGAAGGTCTTTATAACTTACCTCTTGCTAATAATGAGTGTAGCATACTGCCTGAAGTACTCTGGAGAATGTGTAGACATGTGGATCACCTCCTGGAGGTAGAAAAGATGGCTAGTTACCAGTAACTTGAATTCTTTGAGGTATGATATCTGCATGTTTGTTCATTTTCTGACACCCTCATCTTAATCTTGACTATTTCTGCTTGGATCACACGTTCAGAAGAGCTGTAGCTTGCCTTTCTTTCCTGGCCCATACATATACACGTAAGGGGGACAGAGCCTCAATCCACAACCACTATTGCTAAGGAAAAAGAACAACTAGAGTGCTATGTCCTCTTGACTTACAATCACACACACACAAACACCAGACACAGACCGCACATCTTAAAGAACTCCGATTATAGAAAAGTGACACCTCTTGGGCCTGAGAGCATTCGGTGGACATTTTTGTGATTTACTACACACAAGGTTGCTTAGATATTCTCAAGTTTAATTAAATACATTGATTCCTATTCTACAAGAAGGAGAAGCTATGCAAGGTTGCCATATCACCAGTCTTTCTAACTTGGTCCAGTGTTGTTCAAAATTTCACAGATGTTGCATATTTAGTAAGACAGCTAAGCTCCACCAGATATTCCTGGCTTACATAGCTATGTGAGTACAGATTTTGAAGTAAGTGTGTTACATCTGAAGTCACTTCAAGACTTTTTTGCAATGGACTAGTCACTTCTGGGAGAAGGAAGTAAAATAGAAAAGTAGAGTACAAAGCTGGCAGCATTGCTGACCTGTGATAAATATGCTTTCAAGTCTTGCAGCTTTACATTACAAATATTTTTAAGTGCTCCTGTTGAAAGCCTGTGTTTTGGAAACATCAGGAAATCTTTAAATTTTGAGTGAAAACAGAGTCCCACTTTTTGATTACTGAATAAGTAATGGAATTACAGGAAAACAATCCTCCATATGTCTCCTTTACCTTACTAGAGCATTGGTCTGTCATTTGCCAGATTTCCAACTTCTCCTACTGACATGAATTACACTCTGGGAAGTATAATTAGGAATATGCTTCTGTGGAATCATCTTGGGGTATAGCAGCCTACTGAAAACCACCTTGAGTTTCTAAAAAAATCAGAACAAAATGTCATTTTTGAACAACATGGTGAGACAGGCCCTTATGATTACCTTTACTTAGGTATTATCTAGCCATGCTTTCCTCCTTTCCAACTGTCCTTGGCAAGATAGCACAGTTAATCCAGGCCTACAGCAAATCTTGAGAACCTCAGACATTTTCCCAGAGGAATGACACTGCAATCTGGCCGAGGCACATAAAATTTTGGGTACTTTTAGGGTTTCTGCATTCCAAGATAAATAAAGGAGAAAACTCTTACACACACCTGCTGCACTCAAGTGCTGGCAAATTACCAGGTCTCTCTTTCTGCAGGGAGACTTGGATAAATAGCAGTCTTCCTTGGGATCTAGTTCTTCTGCAGGGAGAGGGTAAAGACCCCTTCAACAGCTGCCAGCCCAGGAACTGCGACCCCCAGCTCCATCCTGGAAGCCTGCATAGATAGGTTTTGCTGCCTGGGTAAAGTTTAGTCAGCATCTTATTTATATTGTTGATAAGTAAATGGATTTTGTTTATATCAGAGATATCTCCCTTGCTATGAGCAGTAACAACACACACCTATTGGAAAATATGGGCATACATTTCCTCAGGAGGAAAAAAATTAGCTTGCTGTTCACACCTCCTTATAACGTTGGTTACTTCATTGTAAACACCACACCCAGCAATATTTGCAACAGATTTTGCCAGTTGCTGATCTTCAAGTTCTTGTAGGATATAATCTCTACTCAGAAGGTAACTCCAGCTAAGGCTATGTAAATAAATGGAGTCTTCATTTTCATGCCTACTTTCAGTGCTTTGCCCCATGCTAAAATTATAAAAGAAATTCCTGCATTAGGGTGTGAGTTAGAAGGAAATATTTTGCTTCTTTTCTGGGTAACTTTTAGATCTCCTTTCTGAAATTGCTTTCTTTGAAACAAATGATTCAACATTCTAATTTTGAAAATACCGAAAACACATTTTGACATTTGAGATTTTAATTTTCTTTCTTTTTTTAGTAACAAGCCCTATTTAATGAATAGCGAGAATCCTGTCTGAAACAGCAAATTTGTTTTGAAATAGAATTAATTGGGGAACAGTTGCCTCTGTGTAAACTTGCTCAGTGCAGGCTTTTATGCAATAGCAGCCTCCCAGCGGACCATACTGATTGATTCTTCCCAGTTCATATAGTGCCCGCAGCACAGGCTCATCACTGACTCAGGAGCCTTTTAGTCTTTTGTTCTGGAAGGTTGTTTCATTCCTTTGGTGATCATGTGGTTACTTTTGATGCATTCAGCAGTGTGCTGGCATTTTCTTCCTCTCAATTTTCTAGACCAGACATAACCAAACAACTAGCTGCTGAGTAGTGCCCAATATTCTCTGTACACTTCAGACAAGTCTCCTTGCTAGAGAAGTTAAATTCTGTTTTCTCCGCTTCCAATAAATATAATCTTCTCTTGTAAACTACAGCTTTTACTTCTTTCCACCCTCATGGGCTTGTACACAAAGTTAAAGAGGGACCTACACTTCAGGGTATCCAACCAAGAGGGGCCAACATTCTGATCTGAAGTTAACTCATTGCTGGTAAAATCAAACCCACACCACAAAGTGTGAATTGATCATCCTTGAAAGCTAATTACACCAAAAAAATGCCAATTTTTGTAAAGGACAAGAACAGTTGTTAAGAACCATCAGCAAGCTAGTGTAGACACTTTACCATATTTCTGTCTTATGAAGAAATAGATATACCATAAAATATTCTGTATGCTTTGCTGGCAAGTTTCCTGGCAGAATAAGTAACAAACATGAGTTATGAGATTAAATAGAGACTGGCACCATCATCTACTTTCCTTTACAGCACAGCCAAATTAAACTTTGTGCTGTTGACCCTTGCAGCCAAAATAAATGTACAGCTGGGCCAAAGTTGGCTCCAGTTTGCTTAGCTTTGCCGGGGTTAAGGATGCTTGGAGTATTGCAGAGGCGTTGCCTTCAAGTCTCCAGGGCAAATGCCTTTTGCAGAGGCATGCTTGAGTGACACAGTACACTGAGCATCAAAGTAAACAATGCGAAATAACTATAAAAGAGACATCTGGAAGAAGGGGAACAGATCTGGATCTGAGAAGAGACACCCTTTTCTCCTGTTGTCTTCCAGTGTCTGTGGTGTTCTCTTCCTCCAGTGACCCAAAGCTGGTGTAGTAAAGTTAAAACTACAGATAGTACAATATTTGATAATGTTCTCAGTGAGCTTTTTTGCTTTCTTAGACCACCTTTTACATTAAAGGAAAGAAGCTACTTGACGGAACCTGATGCTCACCTATAGTCTCCTGATTTCAATCTTGCAACAGAGCTCGTGTCCCCACAGCACTGGCTCTTACTTCTTGGGAATATATGCCCCACCTTGGTCCATGCAGCTTTCATGTATCATATTGCATCGCTTTCATGTGCCTCTTCTCTGAAGGCAGATGGGCATGAGCCCCAAACCAAACTCAATTTTCAAGCAAGCTATTTAAATTCACGAGAAGCAGCTTGCTTAATTGTTCTGCCTCATGCATATTCCAACCAATTCTGGAGAGCATCAAAAAGCTGGAGCCACCTGTGTTTTAGGTAGCCAAATAATAAAAACTCTCTAGTACTTTTCAGTGTTGAGAGTGCCAGAAAGAGAATCAGACAAAGACCAGGCAGATTTCATGATGCTACGTCCCTCTGTGGTCTAGTTTAATTCCTCACTTCCACTCCAGCCCACGAGCTAACCTGTCCTCTTAGGTTATAATGCTCTGCCAGTCTGATACTGCAGTCACAGATACAGCATTCTTCCTCCTTCTCCCCAGCAATTTTACAATGGTAATTCCCATTCAGCTGTGAGTATGGTGAGTATATGAAAAATACTTGACGCTACAGGTTCTTTAGGGTGGGTGATTAGAAATACAATTGAGGCTATTGGGGTGCCCTGAGAATCACTGTCTTATTTTCTTTGAAAAGGCAGCGCTTTCTTTAGGTTGCAATTACAAGGTAGTCAAAACACATAATGGACAACAGTACTGCATGCAGCTGTAACTCATTTAGAGAGCACTCTTCCTTTCCCTGGAGCTAATGCTGTGGAGAACTGTTCCATCGCTCTTGGATTGGTTTATTGTAATGCCTTTTTCTATTTTGATCAGGTTTATTGCCATAGAGGTAAATTATTGTCTGAGTTACTTCACTAATGCCTAGTTTATACAGCACATGTTGAACCATGTCTTTGTTAGTGCTCCAGCATGCAGAAGCTTAGATACAGCCCCGAGTGTTACATTAGTTGTCCCGAAGAGTTCTTTTGATCAAAAAGAGCTCACGTCTTGTCTTATGCACGTACGCTTATCTTGAATAGCAATGTTGTTGAAATTAGGTAAATAAGGGTAATGTGTGTTGCTCTTCCTCCCTCTTTTTCCCACTTGGTGCTTTATTTTGAAGGGGTACACTTATTCCTTTATATGGTCCTCGGTAGAGACTGAAATGTGTCACTATTCCACCTGCTCCTCCTGATGATAGAAATCAAACTCCCTAGACTCAACAAACCCAGCAGAGAAGCAGAGCTCTCAAATATCTGTTTTTGTTAGAAAGCACGGGGTAGAATGGGGCAGATTTGGCTTTGAACAGGTCAGTTAGTAACAATGAAATCAGGTCTAGTGGTTGTCTTCTTCCCTCTTCCTATGATGCCTAGCTATCTCCCTTGCTCTGGCAGGGTGCATGGGAGAGCCAGGACACCGTTCCCTGAGCACCGTTACTTTTGGCCTCCCTACCATCACTGGCAATGGCACAGCCAGATTTTCTACTAGTTCTGAACACAAAAAGTGAGCATCCAGCACAGGAGCCAAAGGATTTTTAGCCCTATAAAAGGAGCAACATTATGAACTTCTTCATAAGGTCTGGGTACCGTTGATTCACACCAGGTTTAAGCTGGTTGTAGACTGAAGCCAGTGATCATGCATGCAGGTACAAGAGTTCCTGGAGCCTTTGCAGTGAAGCACATGCATTTCCTTTTTGCAGCCAGCAAAACTCCCCTGAATAATTGTATTCACATTATCACTGTACCTATTATTGAGTTATTCGAGTCACTGAGTTTAATAGTCATCTGCAAGGAAAGACAAGCTGTTAAGGCAAGGAGCTCAATATTAAGCACCTTACAGGAATCCTTTGAAGGCTGTCATTGGACAAGGCAGAGCCTGGCTTAAGGTCCTGCTGAACTGGTTTCAAGGAGCAGGGCAAAAATCCAAGAAAGCACAAAACCAAAGGACTCTATTGCTTCACTGAGGACATCAGGCTCTTGGCCAAGTGCAGGGACTGCGTTCACGCTTTGTACTATGCTAACATAGACACAAGCCCTTGCCCCTCTTTTTCTTGACCAGAAACACTGCAGCAAGAAGACATCAGTAAGAGGTCTGACAGGTGGAGAGGAAAGGACATGCCCTGACATAAAATACAAGAGCAGATGATGGAGAGTGAGCTTGACAGAGAGGTTATTCAGCAGCACAGGATTCTGGAGCAGAGGACCTGGACTCAATTTGTTGGTCCTCTCTTTGGTCCCTGTGTGATCTTGGACTAGTCAGAAGTTCTGCCTCCCCTTTGAAAGAAGCAGCAGGCAGTGCTTCCCTGCCTCACTGCACGTTTGTGGGGATGTGCTCAGGCATGACACTACATAAGACCACACGGATGGATGCCAGCTTGTGGGGAAAAGATATCCGTAGCGCAGTGGACCTGAGTATCGCACAGCACCACCAAGCTGCAGCTCCAATGCTCACTTCTCTTTCTCCACTCTCCAAGGTACTTATTGAACTGAAGATACAAATAACCCCCCTCTTGTAGGTAGAGGTGTACTGATTGCTTTAGGAGCTTACAAAGGATTCAGCCAGCAGACCTTTAAAACTAGAACATAAAACTCTGTTATCTGTCACCCACTAAAAATCAATAAATGAAGTTTTAAGACCCATTTTTTAATTAGCTAGAAAACCCAAGTCATTTAGTGGCAATCACAATATAGCTTATGGTAAATAAATGTCTTTTAACAACCAATGCCTCTTTACATTGGAACTTGGTATATTAGTGGGACAATAATTCTGGAAATAGCCAGATACAGGATAATCACAAAAGGCCACTGTGACATACAAGATTTAAGCAAGTACCAATAGTTGTGCCTCACTCCTAGATTACAGGTGCACTTGCTGAGTTCAGTAGCAAAAGTGTCACCAAGTGTAATGACAGCAAGACTGAATTCCTGTGAAGGTCTGACAATCATTTGCTCGTTAGTTGTGAGTCAGTTCCCTGAGGGCCATAGCTACAGAAATCCCAGCTTTCTGTGGAGTCCTTGCTCTTCATCCTGAATATGGCACAACAGGAGTGGTAAGAAAGCACACACCCTTATTGTGCTGCCAAAGATCACTGCACTGCACTCATCAAGCAATGAAAGCAGCTTGCCAGGTAGAATCCATGGAGCATGTTTGTCTAGGCAACATTTTTAATGCAAATTAAAATGCATACATGTCACTCAGATCTGAAATTAAAAAGCAACACAGAAATCCAGTCTATCATTATATTGGTTTGTTACTTCTGATAATGTATTCCTATTCATAAAAAAGTCTTCAGCATGCATAAATATCATGTAACACTCTCAAGAGGAAGATCCTGTCTTCTCAGAAACTGGTTGAAGTACTTAAAGATGCAGAAAAGGAATAACTTCACAATAAAAACCTCTTTCTGCAATTGTCTATGTATTAGCCTGCAGTAAAGAAGCAGGCATTGGATATTTGAAGCAATTCATTCTGGTGAGGCAGAAAGAATTAACTCATGCTGAGCATGTGGTCACATGTCAGTCACTTTCAGAAGTACATGATGGTCAATCCCCTCAGCAAGGTCTTATGTACAGTGAGGAAGATATCACGAATGCAAATGTTAGGTATGTAGATCAGAAAATACAGCCATTATAGTACCTGAGGAAGTCTTGAAAACAACTCTTTGCTCGGACATAGTTTTTTTCCTACGTATTTTGTTTCAACCACAGTTGGTCACTGGCTGGCCCACTTTGCCTGCATGCCATCTGGGCCCTCAAATTAGATGTTGTGGTCCTTGGCAATATGACTGGGTGGGAAATCAATTCACCAAAGGTGAGCATCTCATCTTTACCATCTTAGAAATACCCAAACTTCAATGCTGGGGATATCAGGATGCAGGACATGGACACAGGCAGCGACAGAGAGGATGCTATCGAGTACCTTAGCTGAGCAACCATGGCCAGCTCTCGGAAAAGAAACAGCAAGGCAATTTGCAGCTGGGGGGCTGATTTATTGGGGGTACAAAAGCCATATGCCCTCTGTTTCACAAGCATGGCTCTCCTCTGCCCTTCTCCTTCAGTGACCCCTTGCACACATCTGCAGCTTGTACATCCTCCGCCAAGCAGCAGGGCTGCAGGGGGGCAGGGAGCCAGCTCTGCCACCCCCTTGCAGCTTTGGTCCAGAGATGCCAGTACAGAAACTCCTAAGCAGCTTGGGCTATTCACAGCCCTCTAAGACTGCTTTTATATACAAAGCTATATGTTGGAAACTGGCTAGCCAGCTTTAACTATGAATCAGTTTTATGTTGCTGCGTTTCCTCCAGAGCATTCACCTTTGGGGCAAGAGTGCCGTACAGGTGTTTTGGCTTTCAATCCACATGTTTGATAAGAGATGATGTATGAAAGCAAGCTTCCCTTGGGATAATACGACCTTTTCACCCCTTCCCCAGGGAGCTAAGCTCATGGTGAGAGCTAATGCTCAGCCTGCAAGTACATCAGCATGTTGCAACGAAAGAGAAAACATAACTTTGGTTTTCTCATTTCACGAACACAGAAGCTCTCATCTGCACACGCCAAAGGAAGACAAGAATAATTTTCTCCCAGCCTGCACCACACAAGATTTGTTATCTCCTGACAAATATTTGGGCCCAAGCAATTCAAGCACAGCTGATTTCCAGAGCCACAGGTGCAGCACCAGTTCGTCAGTACAATTAAAACAGGGCAGTAGAAGACTGTTAAACATATACAATTAATGTCGTTAAGCTCTTCCAAATAGCAACGTGTTGTTTAAGTAACTTCTGCCTAAGCCCTTGGCTGCTACCTTATGTGAAACATGAAACGAACCCTTTATTAAAGAAGAAAAAAAATCTTTTGGTCTAAATTGCTTTTTTTTTCTTTTTTTCCAAGATGCTTCAGTTCATTGTGTTTGACCTTCTCTAGCTACTCAACAAATCCTTGTATTTTAACTTTCATAGCCTGACCTTTCTTACTGTCAGTTGCTTGCTTGTTAACACTGACTGCACTACCCAAAAGTCTCTCAGGAAACATAATATCAAATTAAACTTTGAAGGACTACAGAGAAGAGATACTTTGGCTCACATTGTATGAATCCCTGTCTACCCTCAAAGGGTGCAACACATTAGTTCCCTCACCTCTCCTCAGTTTTTCTGCACCAAAATCCATAGGTAGAAACCATTTATCCCTGCCTACATCTGCCATATTGTTTCTTCATGTCAAAGCAGTTCTTGCATGAAATAAACTTGATGTGTCAAGTCATGAAATAACCTGATATTTATCCTGTGCAAGAGGGAAGGAAAGATTGGAAAGGTTGCTATTGATCATTGGGCTTCATGGGGACAGCATGATCTCCTGCCTGGGCCAGAACACTTGGGTTTTATGTATTTATTTATCTATCTATCTATCTATCTATTTATTTATGTAGGATGCATTCCTATCTAATCTGTGACTGCACAGAAGGAAAATAATTTTTCTGAGTATGCATCATATTGGAGTACTGAATAGGATTCATCTAATCTCTCGCCCGTTATAGTCAGTGGAGAGAAACAGGCATTTCTAGGGCACAATTTGCCTCATCTTAAGGTAGATATCTAAAATAGGTCAGAAGAATTGCCTTTTAAAGGACCCATTTTTCTCCAGTGAATGTGAAAGGAGTTCTGACTGGCTTAGACGCAGATGCCTACGCTGATATCATAACACAAATGAACAAAGTGTTTGAAGAACAAAAACTGTGAATGGATGCAAGATGACAGACACAAATCAAGGGACATCCCTTAGATCCTTTCTAACAGTTCTGAGCAAAGTTATTTTCACACCCCTTTGGAGTTCAAGTGCTATCTGTACTATATACTGTGGAACTCTATGGCCTGGAAGATAATTTCGATTTACGCAGTCTGCTAAAATCTTGCAGTGGGTGTCACCCCTACATTTAAACTACACTCATATGTTCTTACCTCTTAAGTAAGGGCTGAATCTGCTGTGTTCTCACCCAATGCCTGCCTCTGTCTGTAGCCAGAAACAAATCACTGGTGGCTTTAGTGTAGATGCATGCAGAGGCTGTGCTTCAATTTCTGAGAGAAACAGCTGGGAAAAGACAGTATCTGTTACTCAAGCAAATACAGCTATTTCAATATAATACATAAAGAATAGTTGCTTACAATACTGTGGGCACTTTGGAATTCATAACATAAAAAGAGGAAAGAAGGTGCTTGCTGGTTAGTAGTATGCACCATTTGACTTTCTGACACTCTTGTAGGTACAACTGAATCTTTTAGTGTAAATACATGCAGATGTATACAAGTAAACACTGCTAGAATTTTTTCCTGAAATACTGTATTAGCCCACTAAAGACTTCGAGAGAAAAGAGATAGGGAGGAAATAATTTTCCAGCAAATTAAAGTGTAAGTAATATGAAATATTGATCTGAAATCATAAGCCCATGAGAATCTTATTTTAAAAAGCTTCCTGAACCGGACAGCACATCCTTTCACATAAAGCAGCACCATCTTCTATATGATACCTGGTCTCATCAGCTCCAGACTGGTTTATTATCAATTAGTTCTTACAGATGCAGCAGTAGCTGGGAAAGCTAAATGGGGTGGTATATCTGGTAGATTTTTCCTTCATATTAATCCCTTTTATGTCTCAATTAAAGCCAGAGGCTATGGAAGTTAATTCTATGCTGGCCATGCTAGAATTATAATAACCTGTGAAAACTGCAACCTTGACAGAGAGAATTAATCACTTCTTGCATGTATGGGCTTGTGAAACCAAGCAAAGGTTTACATCAGTAGGAAATGCATTTTTCTTATGCTGATTGAAGGACGTGAATCTACGTGCTCACTCATCCTCTTGGCACCATGAAATAGGGATTAAAAAAAATAAACCTTTTTACCACCTTTCCAGAAGAAATTAGGCTTGCCAAGCCATTTGAAATACAAAGTTGAAAGATTTATTTGTGGAGGTTTAAATTAAGGAAGGGAATTTCATAAAGCCAGGCTGTTTTTGAGGCACTGCAGAGAAAGTGAAGGCTGGCAGTGTAGTTACCTCCAACATGCAGCTACGTTCCTGCCCCAAACAGTGCCACTAAATTCAATGCAGAGACAGAGTTAGAGTCAGAGAAGCTTGTTGGTGCTCCAGGAAGCTCACAGTATGTCCTGGGAGCTGGTTAATAAACATCTCTGTGGCTAGGTCAGGATTGACATCTCTCTGGCACATAGGATCCTCCATACAATCCCTGATCCAGAGCACGAAGCCCATCTTGGTAAGTACCCTTCTGAGCAACAAAACAGCCACTCAATGTTACTTAAAAGATCCTAGTGGTTAGAGTACCCAACAGGGGACCTGGATTCAGCTCTTTCTGCTACAGATTCAAACTACTCTCCCATTTCCTAGGCAGATGCATTCATCCACCTACCCACTGAACAATCCTTTTTTAGGCTGTGGGATGAAATCAGGTTGTCGTGTAGCTGGCAGGAGCCCCGGGGCAAAGGAAGCTGAGCAAAAATGGAGACTGGTGTCAGCCTGGCAGTGACAGCACTTAGTTGGAGCAAAGTCCTAGGGAGTCTGATCTGAGATGTCATTCCTCATAGAGGTATATGTGTTTAACTTGTTTTATCCTAGACAAACATTGAAGGAGAACAGTTCCAGGCAGCAAGCACCACAGTGCTTTGCACCTATGGTCTTTCCTTATGTCCCTCTCCTTCCAGCCCACTGTTTACATCCCTCACTGTATGCTGGCAAAAAGCAATCTGGAGGTTAGGGTGCTCTTTCAGGATCCATGGGATGCAGGACTAAATATATCCCTTTGCCCTGAGATAGGAAGTGATGCAGATCACTCCATTCTTAGGTAAATACTCAACTATTTGACAATTATACAAAAGGAAATAGAGCTCCCAGCCATTTTGTAGGCAAGCAGTTGTGGTTGCCCAGCTTTGCTCTCGATTACTTTCTGCCTGCAAAAACATTAAGTGTATTCAGAGACTTCAGCATTAGACCAGACCCCTCTCTGACTCATTTCTAAACTGTCGTTGTGCTACGTAAGGTGCTAATCAGGCAGACCCTAAATTCTTGAGAGTGAGGGTTGCCTGTTGCTCTGTACTTGGGCTGCATCCACATAGAGATATTTAAATACCCTTGAGGATCTGGATCTAAGTGCCTATTCAATATCACGGAAGAATTCTCCAGTGGAGGAAATTCCAGGAATTTCCAGTCTTTAGTCAATTAATAATCTGTAAGAACATCTACTCCTAAAAGTACTGGTCTCATACTACACCCAGGTTCATATCTTTAATAATTTACTTTGGACTAAAGAACTCTAAATTATTAAGATGAGACCCACTTTTAGTTCTCTGTATATCTATTGAGAGTTGCTTATTTTCACTATGTCTTTTAATTATTTTCCACTTGTTTTCCTTTAGCAATGCAATAAGTTAAATGGTTTATATAACCTTGACCTTTACCCCTACTTTTCCATTCAAATTCTGCCAAACATTCCCCAGACTCAAAAAGCAAGCAAGTACATGTTTTGGGTTGTTTTTTTGTGTTTGGTTTGTTGTTGTTGCTTTTTTTTTTTTTTTTTTTTTTTTTTAAACTAGGAAAACAAGCAGAAATACAGTCTCTACAAGAAATTATTTTTCTATGACAGCACTTCATAGATCTCCTTTCTACTCATTACAGACAGTGTAAAAACTATGTTGGATATCCCTGCAGCCAGAGAGATCCATATTCTTAGCTATTTAGAAGAACAGAGACAGAAAACATGATAGCTCAAATCCTCAGTGACAGGCCAGTAAATTGCCACGATGTACGCCAAGATCCATGAGTTGAGACCCTACTTATTTTAAAGAAAGCTGCCTTGACTGAGCAACTCTTAAGTGACAAAACTCCTCTTTCAGGGAACATCCCTCACGGCTCTCCTGCTGCCTCTGGGTTTTACTGACAGCAGGCTTTCCCTGTTCTCTTGTGGTGCATTGGACTGCACAGGAATTTGCCCACAGGTCGTGAGAGCATGTGCCATTCTGCAGCACGATGATCATTACAGTCAGGTCTCAGTGCCACGAGCAACACAGGGAGGAGGACTACAGTTCCTCTCAGGTTATACTGGCAAACGTCTGTCTGTGGGCTCAGACTCAAGGTAAGTAAAGCAGCTCAGACCTCAGCAACTTTGATTCATAGGCACTTTCATGAGCTTTTCTTTTTTTTTTTTTTTTTTTTGTTATTCCTGTGGCTTCCATAACGCCAGCCCATAAATACACACCCCACCAGTCACAAGGGAGAAAGTTCAGCGGAGGGGGTTTACTCATCCTCCCAGGGCTGTCTGCCCTTTCCACAGCCCCCAGAATAGCTTCATTTCTGGACAAGTGACTGAGGTGTGAGTCACAGGTGAAGCACTGCCAGCTTGTGAGTAGCCACTAAATGTTCAGGATGAGTAACGGTGTGGACAATGAGATTAAAGATGGAGAGGGGTTGAAATGAACAGACCTGCCTCCCAGACTGAACTAAGTGGGCAATTATATGAGACACCAAAAATTCCCAAGACTTTTGCAGACTTTTTGATAAACTAACACTTAACTTCCTTTGCGACTCAGAGTAAGTCATAGAAATCACAGAACTGCAAAGCAGGAGAGGGTCTTCTAATGTAGCCTTCTGGCACAAAGTGGGCAATGCCACATCACTCAGAGAAAGATGCAACAAAATCTCTTTTCACATTCTTATGGGAACACTCACATTCAAAAAAAAAAAACCAAACCCCAAACCAGTTCCTTTTTAATCTCCAAGTGCTGGCAGCTGCCTCATGCCACAACAAATGAGAGCTTATCCTCTTTCTATAAATAAGGAGTAAAATGAGGGGTACTCTCATTACCCATATAAACACCCAATCCTCTTCTGATTCCCACTACAGTCTTTGCTTTGCTTCAGGCTCAAGGCTTCCACTGTTTCGCTAAGCTCCATGTTGCACTTCACCTGTAACGTGCTCGTACCCTATCAGGGAGATTTTATATGGGATGAGCATGTTGTGGCCACGTTGAGGCAACACTGAGGCTCTGCATACACTGAATGATAATACCTACATTCAGGCACAGCAGCAGGTGTCACACCTGCCAAAATGCAGAGCTGATGCTGCATGACCACATCTCTTACTGTAACTACACATTCAGTTTTGCTGAGTGTTGAAAATCTTCATTAGATTCTCTAGGGTCTGTTTACACTGTGTCTGTAACTTAAGAAGAACCAGACTCATAAAAACAAGACCTTTGATGTGACAAGTCAATCAAATAACAAAAGTTATCTGAGGGATTACTAAGGAGGATCACAAAGCATTTTTCAAATACTCAGCATTTATTTGGAGAGGATGATTTTCTGGAACTACCCTTTCTTTACCTCTCCCACAATGGAGCCACTGCTTTTCTAATTTAATAATTTATACATTTGTAAGTCTTTCCTAATACTTATTCTTTCTAGGCTGATCTAGCAGAAGAGGATGAGTCAGTGGTTAGGATGCTGCCTGAGACTCAAGACTCACAGGGTGCCCACTTTGTGATGGATTTGCTCTGGGTTTTAAGCAAATCACTGAATCTCTGTATTTTCCTTCAATGCATCATGATGATAATGTGTCTAGTTGACAGGGCTGTTACAAAGACATATTCTCTGGATCAGTGTGGCAGCTGTAGTCAAGTTACATTGAGGGTAGAGAAGGAAAGAGAACTGGTAATCAGTACTGCAGAGAAACCCTTCAGCCTTTCACACCCTGGTGAGGTGTGCTGCTTACTGGATATTCAGAAGAAGCCGCAAGAGAAAAGTCCTGATCCAGCTGAAATCCACAATGAGACTGAGCTCGCTGGGATTAAGATTTGCTTTTCTGTATTTAAAATAGGAGCAGAACAGTCTGAAGCAGATTTTGAAATCTCATGCTGGGGACAGGGCTGTCAACTGGCAGGTGTAGGATAAATCTGTCCAGCCCCGAATGATCTTACACCACTATGTAACATTATAAAACATATTTGCCTTTCCACTCCAGAGCACAGAGTTAAACAAGAACCCTTCCCCCATTGCCAAGGCATTGCACAGCCCTGCCTGCAGTTATTAACTGGGATCATCTTTGTGTTATGTGTCCAGGCTTTTCCTTTCTGATGTGGACTGGTTTGATTCCCACAAACGAGCCTGCAAGCAAATGATTACACTTTTTGCTTTTTGTGCAGAGGTATGGAAACCAGCCTGCTCTGTCCAAAAGGCTGGATGCTGCCTGAGGAGACTGTGGGAACTGAGCAAAGGGGACTCTTCTCATCCTTTACAGAAGTTTGGTGCTGGGTACGGTATTAAACTCCTGGAGGAAACGTGCCAGTAAAAACCACCCAGGCCTGAGCTTGATTAGAGTCTGGTTTTTTAACATCTTTATCATCTTTTAATCCAAAGAGAATGGATTTATTTACCTTTTTTAAAAAAATTATTTTTAATAAACAAAGCTTTATGGCACTTGGGAGAAATCTAGAGCTTGAGTAATGACCACAGAAAATTAACTTTCAAAAATGTCAGAGCACAGTGCGGAAGTGCACTCCACGACATTATCTCTGACCAGGAGCGCTAGTTAATTGGGTTTTTATTTAAGGAGTATGGGGTCCAGCCTTCCCAGATGTCTGATTATTTATATATATACTTGGATCATCTTTATCCTTGCATTATCTAGTTATATGTACTCCCCCTACCCTAAATATCCCACCTGCATAACCTCCTGATGACCTTCCAGATACTTCTAGCCCCAAGGCCTTTCTTGGGAGAGAAAACTATATCACCATCAAAACAAAGAGCTGAGCAACGCTTTGTTAGGTGTAGCAGCACTAGCTGCTTAGCTCTGCAGTTGCAAAGCTAATTCCTTTCCCAGATCCTGTTATCAAAATGTGGAGTGAAAAGTGCGGAATGAGTGGAGTAATTTCCTTCCTACAGAAAGGTTGAAGCTGGGAAAACATCGGCTACAGTGATGTTCAAAGGTTATTGTTACAAACACAGCTTGCTAATTAGAGATGTGGGGCTTCTCATCACATCTATGGAACAACTCCATTGACTCTGGGAGGAGTCAGGTTCATAAGACAATCTCTCTATTAATGGGCAAGCCGTCCTAGGAAAAAAATAAACAGTAAAGGGAAGCCTTACTGTACAGAAGATGAAACTAGTGTAGAAAGCTTGTAGGTCTCCAGACTTGAAGGTGGAAGTGGGACACCTCTACCTTACCTCAAGGCAGTACCGATGTCTGTGCTGATCTTCTTGAAACATGCCATAAGGAGTTCAGTCTTTTGGATATGAGAATATTGTCATTTTTTGCAGGCTTTTTTTTTTTTTTTTCCCAGGAGCGCATGGACTTTTAATGTTTCTCTTAAAGCCTCAGCTTCAGGAAGCAAGTGATTATGTGACAAGTTCGGCCTTCATTTGGAATGATAGTGTTTTATAGCTATGCAGAGAAAAAAATGGGAGGGAATAAAAAGAATCCCTAAGCTTCAAAATCAGTAGGGCAAAAAGGTCCAATCCCAAAACTAAGCCTGAGACTCTTCAGTTCTTTACATCTGGGAGCAACAAACACTGGTGACATAAAATTACAGTAATGCCAGCTACAATCAAGAACTATATGATACTTTTGTCAAGACAAAGGTATTAACACAGCTGCCCTGGCACATTTTCCAGCTTTCATCCTCCCAGTCCTTCAGCATTTAAATGCCTTCCATTAGAAGCAGGCTTTGTCTTCCTTCTGCCAACAGAGATGGAAGCTGACTTGGCAGAGCACAGCACCCACCATGCTCTCCCTTTTGGCTATAGGTGAAGAGAGCTCTTTATATGCAGAGCCATTCACTTGATTCTCCGCTGGTTTAAGTTACCCTGCACTCTCCCTGGTGAAAGAGCAGATATTGGCATGGGGCTGTGAAACACTTTGCAACTCTTCAGCATGAAAGATACTGCTAAAGAGGAGGTGTAATTATTAACCCGTGAGCTAGAAGAGACTGTCTGAGAACTTGGAAGCAAACCTAAAACTTGTAAACAAGATCAAACTAGTCACCTGAGGGAGGGTGGAGGGGGACAATAAAACTGTATTTCACAGGGCAGAAAGTCAACAGCAGTCTTGTTAGTGCATGCTAGTAAATGTACCCATTTCTCTCATTTTCCATCTGAAAATTAAGGTTATTATGAGGCACGTATTTCCTTTGTCATACTCCGTGAAAACATCTGAAGTCAGGCTCTACTAAATGATACTCAGCATCTCACCGCTTGTGCCTGTAGGTATCCTGTTAAAATTGGTCTCGCATTCATTGGTTTACACTGGCTGCGGTGTGAATGGCATGTTCGCACACATCTGACTAACAACTGATAAACAATGTGAACAGAGCGAGCCTTTGTGGATGAAGACGATTTGTTATTTATCAGGTACATTTATCTCCTGCCTTTGCTAGAGCTCAGTCGTTCTCCCCCAGGGCTCAGAAACAGCGGTTGGGTGCCCCAAGGCTGGACCAGTCCCTCTCTGAAGCCTCTGTCCTGCACATGAGTTTCTCCATCTGCCTCGTGTTTCAGCAACACCCCAGTGTCCCAAAACGGGATCAGCATCAGCTTGCACCTTACATAAATTAAAAGGCATTCTCCAGCTTGAATAACTGATAAACAAGTAAACATTCTCCTCTTCCTCTGCTGCCATTTACCTGCCTTCCAGCTCTCTGCCCTCCCTCAAGCTCCGGGAAGCAGAGCAGTGGGCTTTCCCGTGTCTACTGGTCCCAGCTGCATTCGTACGCCTCCTCCCCCGTATTTCTGCCAGTTGACTGCACACACCCCTGCTGCTTCTCTGACAGGGAAAAATGGCCACACCACTAGAAAACCACAGGCTCTACGTGACTGATGACCTGTCCAGCCTCCTTGCTGTAACCCACGGGGAAGGATGCATATTCCCAGCAGGGCTACGTGGGACAATGAAACAGGGATTTGTAAACAGACTTTTTTTTTCTTTTTTTTTAAAAAAAAAAGCTTAATCTCTGACATCCAAAAAGAATATTTCATTTCCCATCAGACCGATGCTCGCCTGTGCCTGCCATGGTGCCCTGTGGGACCTGCAGCAGGGACGCCGCATCCCTTGATGCAGCGGTAATCAGCGCCAGGACTGCAGCTACTGGGAAAGGCCACGGTCATCCAGGTAGATGCAGACTAACTTCGAGTAAAAGCATGTCAAAAGCCAAATGTATACTTTGTGTATACTTTGAATCAGAATATAAATAAATGTTGGAACAGGAGAATTTTCTGCCATTTAACCTGCTGTAGTACCATGGCAGACTGGCTACATCTTCTAAAGTAGCTGCATGGGTGAGTCAGAAGAAAAAAAAGGGAAAAAAAAAAAAGGTGAAATAAACCACAAGTCACATTGTTCAAATTTTACCTCAGGCAAAACTTTACGGGAATCTGACCTGTTTCATCCCCTAGTGTTGATCCCATGCTTCCTAACAAATGGGAACCAGACCTATTTCTTTTGCAACAAGGCTCTGAACTAGGATGAATTATACTTTCAGCTCTGTCACCGGCCTCATCTACTACACTGGTGGCAAATTATTCAGTCACTGTGTGCTTCAGTCTCATGGTCTGGCCACTGATGACAGTTTTGCCAATGTGCTTTGAACAAGCTCCCCATGGTATCTGTATGAGAAGGCTCGTTTCAACATGAAGTAGAACCTTCTCCCGCAGTTGCAAGTGGCGTGCTGAAAGTTACACATGCTGGTTGGGTGGCATCATTATAAAAGGGCACTGCAGACCTCTGAGGTTAACCTATTTTAGACCTGCCCATTATAGGGAAAAGAGGCAGTTGAGTGTGGTACAAACACAGCGAGATCTCCCTTTCCAGCAGCAGAGATCTGCCCTTTCTGCCGTGCACCCGGGAGCAGGAATATCTCCTACCGTTACACTGACACAGACTAAATGAAATAGTAGCCCTCACTGTTCTCCATAATTAATATTCTTCCCTCACACTCCCTCTGCCTCCTTTGACGACTTAAACACCAGCTATAATGAGCCTTCCTCTATGCTTAAGTTTCTTTCTTAGTCATAGCTTCAAAAAACCCCAAACCTTTAGTTTGTTCCATGACTTTCAACCATATTCTCCCCCTTCCACAAAGTACAAACAAATCAGTCAGCAACCATGACCTGCTCCCTTTTGGACAGAAATCCTGCATCTTGACACAGTTACAACATACTTGAATGTCTCTTTTTACTCACTCATTGGATTTAAATAACATTTAAATGCGGCACATAAGGGAGCAGATCACCAAAGTCAATGCTTTAGCTGTGTTTTCAGCTATTATCCACCGCAATGAGAGGATAGTCAACAACACGCAGGCATGGGGGGGGAAGATGTTAAACTTTTATCCCCACCAGAAATGCTTTCTCCAGCAGGATGTTTTGGAATGAAGCCACTGTTGTGTCCCTACCACCAATGTAGCATTATTAAAAAATTAAAATAAAAATCCCGCCCACTGGATGAACTCCCTTAATGGGAACCTCTGTCCATCTGGACAAAGATGCCTCCCAGCACAAGCGGCTTTTGTTTCATGGAGGCTGCCAGGTATTGTAAAGCTGAAATTCCTGTTTGGACTTATTTGGAGCACAAGTTGGAGGACAGCATGGCAAAGAAAAAAAATAGCAAAAATAAATACTCTGAGGGGAAAGTATCAACTACCTCATCATTATAGCATAACCATGCACTTATTTGATTACCGTTTATTAATAAACAAACAAATCATAATAAATAATTACTTTCAATTGTTTTTCTTCAGATAAAAAAAGCTATTCCATTGCTCAAGGCAAGATATTATTGCTAAGCCTTCTTCTATTGTAAGATACTGTTAGCTTTCCATATCTCTTATTTGTTTACACCTTTTGAAAGTTGTTTCATGAATACTTATTGAAAAATCTTACAACAGCTATAAAGTGAAAGAAAAAAACAAGCAGGAAATATGCACTAAAAGGGTGTTTTGATAAGTACAGGTGATTGGCTGAAGAGTAAATGAGGGTGGGTATCAGCAATGTGTTATTCTGATGCTCAGTCAAAAGGGGTGCGAACATCTTGGCACAGGAAAAGGTACACTTCCTAGGAGTTGTACAGGAAAGGGGAAAAGCACTAAAAGAAATTCCAGGCCAAAAAGAAATTAATCTCACTTGCCTTTCCAGACTAGCTTCCTGCCTCACCAGAAGTCTTCTGCTTTTTTTATCCCTGTTTTCATTAACTTTATCTGCCCTCTTACCATCCGGCACCTATGTTGCCCTTCACACTTTTACGCCTGATGAGTCTCTCTGTAAAAGCATGGATTAACTGGTCAAAGAGAACAGGAGATTCAGGACATTTTTCTCTGTTATGAAAGATAATTTTAAAGAATTAATTGTTCAAGAACATAATTTTATCTTTTTTTTTTCTTCCCCTTAAGTAAACAAGGGGTAGCTTCTTGTCAGGTGTTTCACAGACAGGTACCTATGTCCAAATGTCACAGAAACAATAAAAACATCATCAACCACTGGTGCACCCAGACATGAAAAAGGGCACCCAGATATGAAAAAGGGTACACTGGCACGCTCTACAGGTTTGCAGTGGGGAAGAAAGCTGTTCTGTTTATCATAGAATGGTTTGGGTTGGAAGGACCTTAAAGATCATCTGGTTCCAATCCCCTGCCATGCGCAGGGACACCTTCCACTAGCCCAGGTTGCTCAAAGCCCCGTCCAACCTGGCCTTGAACACTGCCAGGGAGGGGGCAGCCACAGCTTCTCTGGGCAACCTGTGCCAGTGTCTCACCACCCTCACAGGAAAGAATTTCTTCCTTATCTCTAATCTAAATCTCCCCTCTTTCAGTTTAAAGCTGTTACCCCTCATCCTGTACCTACACCCCCTGATCAAGAGTCCCTCCCCATCTTTCCTGTAGCCCCCTTTAAGTACTGGGAGGCCGCTATAAGGTCTCCTCCGAGCCGTCTCTTCTCCATGCTGAACACCCCCAACTCTCTCAGCCTGTCCTCACAGGGGAGGTGCTCCAGCCCCCTGATCATCTCTGTGGCCTCCTCTGGACCCACTCGAGCAGATCTACGTCCTTTGTGATGTTGGGGGCCTCAGAGCTGGACACAGCACTGCAGGGGGATCTCACGAGAGCAGAGTAGAGGTGGAGAATCCCCTCCCTCGACCTGCTGGCCAAACTTCTCTTGATGCAGCCCACGGTACTGTCGACTTTCTGGGCTGTAAGTGCACATTGCTGGGTCATGTTGAGCTTCCCGTCAACCAACACCCCCAAGTCCTTCTCCGCAGGGCTGCTCTCAATCCATTCTCAGCCCAGCCTGTATTTGTGCTTGGGATTGCCCCAACCCAGGTGCAGGACCTGGACACCTCCTCTAGTTTTCCCAGACAAAGAGTTTTTCCCCACTCATGAATGCCTAAAATATTTCTCTCCCTTTTCCTACAAGCAAGGGTAGATCCAATATAGACAGCTGTCATGAAAAGATCAGTTTCCTTCGACCTTTCCTAAAAGTGAAGCAAGAAACATTTTCAGGTGCGTTGCATCCAATAACACCTAATTAAGTAGTAGTACCTCTTTTCTTTGGAATACCAGTAAAAGGTGTGTCTGTATGTTTTAAAAAACATTTTAAGGAGGTTGAGTGTGCTTTTCATTAACAAAGTGATAGAAAAAAAAATTGTAATTGGACATTTTTTTTCTTAAAACATGCCATTCCTCTCATGTGCTACTCAAATCTGATTGCTTAATGACATATTTTGTCATATATCATTTAGTATCTACAGGTACGTGCCCAAACATTATGGCAGATACTGTCTGTACATTTATTACATAGATCATCACATCCTGACAAAGCTGCCTTTAATATTCCAAATTTGTCAAGGCTGCCATTAAAAATTAACAAAGCCCTCAGCAACAGTTAGGAGAAACAGATCAACAAGGGTGTTATCTAACATTTTTCAGGGCTGGAAATTCTTCTCCCTAACTTATGCTTGTACATCAAGAAAAGGTTTATCCCAGATCAGTACAGAGGTATACTGCTCAGTGTCTCGCAAACCACCCTCAGAGCTACTTGTGCAACTCAAGAGGTGAGATGGTTTTCAAATTACTACAAAACCAGGCTGTTCCCAAACAGTGTTTTGGAACGTCTTTCCAACAGTATTCTTTTAATGAAAGATGTATTTCTCAAATCAAAATAGCTTGCTGGAAGAGTTTAGTGGAGACAAACCACAGTCCATTTCTACCTCAGTGAAGGTAGACACCTCCAGCTGTACATCTTCAGGAGGGAAGTTCTCCAAAGCTGCACTGCAGCAAAAATGGGCCAGGGTTTATCTCTGCTGAGGCTGTGTATTGAGGTGGCCATCTTCAGCATGTTATTCTCATATCAAAGTGGTCTTGTAGCACATGTATGGCTGAGAAAGGCACCTTAGATATTGCCAACATGGTGTTTCTCACAAGAATTTCAGTCCCGTGAGATGATGAAAATGAAGCTTGAGCTGTGCCCGCATCCTTCACTTTGATGACAAATAAAAAGCGATGTGCAGCCAACCATATGCCTGCTGCCCTGACAGAAGAATCCACACACAGCAATGAGCTGGACTCGAGGAAACTCTGTGCGTCTAGATGGACACAAAACTACAGGAACAGTGGAGAAAGCAGGGAGGGATGTTACCCAGAAATCTGATGCCGTTAGAAGGATGGGATACAATATATGCCAGTTGCCTTGGTAGGATCAGGCCATCAGATATTAAAAATCACTGTTCTGTACATAAGCAAAGAGTGATTTCTGGGATTGTTAAAACCTTCAGATATGCATTGCTGCACATTTTTTCTTCCTTCAGGGTTCAGGTAATAGTCCCATCCTGGCAGTTCTCTACAGTTTAACAAGTCTAAATTAATTTTTATTTGTTTGGTAAATGACCCTTAGTAAAAGGGCTATAAACAAGATGAATGAATATGGCTGAGGAAACTGCAAATCACATACAATGCACTGTCAAACAAATGCACCATAACAGACTTATCAAAGCAAAGCAAGCCTAGAACAGCCTGTATGTTTTGTGCAGGACACTTAGCATGGGGTCTCTTGTACTGGACTAAGGAAATGTGCTAAAATACCTTAATTTGTGGACTGCTCACTTGCCCAACATCAGCATAGTAAAAAGTTGTTGTTATTAAAGAGGGGGCAAAGACACACAGGCTGTTTTTTATTAGCGTTTCAAAAAGAAACTTACTGCACTTCCTGTCCTGCAAGCTGACATAGGATCTGTAGTACAGCTCACAGAAATTACTACAGAACTTCTCTGTCATCGTCTCCAGAGACAGATCCTCTGTCAGCATTACCTGGAAAGATGCGGTCATAGCTGGTGGTACTGAACTCAGAGAGTCCCTTATCTAGAATCATGAATCATGCTCAAATAAATCCTTTTCATCTGGTCTTTAGGTGAGGTAAGACATTCAATGGAGGCACAAATCAAAGTTAACATCCACAGTACAGCAGTAAAACAGAGTTAGAAATCCTTACCGGCCTCTGGGCAGAGTAAGGATTCGTTTTCCCAACACCATCCATCGGCAGCTAAGGCAGAGCTGAGTTTTAGCTACGGCTGCATTTGATTCTGCTTACACGCTCTCATTCAAGATGGTGTTTTGAATATCACACTTCCCCTTCACCCCACCGCTCACTTCTGGGATATGCTTATTGCAGCAGTAGGTGTTTTGCTGCCAGTGTAATTGCAGGCGCTGTGTGAAGGGCAGCAGTCCTCTCAGAGGCAAGTAGATCAGCACTTAAGACTGCTTGAAGATCATCACTTCAGGGTATAAACAGAGGGTGACTGATGAATCGCTTCAAATAATATTGCCCTGCAGATGGAGGTCACTGTGTCAATCTTTTCCTTGGCACCCGCAGCCATGATCCAACAAGTGAGAAAGAAGCAGTGGCCAGATCTGTCCTGGTAGCAGAGAAAGTGGGGATTTGGTGTGCCAACAGGCCATATCTCAAAGCCTGATGCAGAAAGCCACGTTTTGTTTTATGTTGTCTGCTGAGGCAGACGGAAAGGTATTTGTTGCATTAACCAGGAATTCCTGGATGATTTTTTCCCTTTGTCAATAAAAAATCAATTTAGCTTCTTCAACAGACTGCAGTCTGGTAATTTTTTATATTGAGAATTAGTAACTCGCTTTCTTGATAGAAGGATGAAAACACAGAAACCTAGTTTGACTGAAAACTTGATCTTTAAAATTTTTATAACTGTATCCAGCAGCATGAATCAGCACTGCTCAGCCGCCCTGTGAGGTGAGGGAAGGAAAAAAAACCCACCCCAAACAAACCAACTCACACTAACACTTCCCCCACCTCCCTTATCCCCCCCCCCCCCCCCCCCCCCCCAACCTTTGACAGAACCTCAGTCTAGGCACCAAAGCATCTCTCGGTTGTGGAAGCATTCACACTGCTATGCTATATATAGAATAAATATAGTATATAAATATTAATATATTAATAATGCAAAAAAGTATTAATATATTAACAGAATATATTAAATTATATATAAAAATTAAAAACATATATAGCATTAACACTGCAGTACCTTCACCTATGTGCCATATATATATATATAAAAAAATAAAAATCATGTCTGTGTGTCTATATATAAATAGACTAAAAAAAATAGGGGAATTTCACAACTTGCAATTTGATCTGTAAGTCTCACACTGGACTGAGCTTTTCCAAGTGCCTGGGGCTATGCAGTTATGTGTATAGCCTGGGGATCTACTCCAGCAACACCTAAAGGCAAATGTCTATGTCACCAGAAACCAACGGAAGTAGCTCGTTCCTGATTTGCCTAAAGCTCATGAGTGAATGCTGGAAAAGACACCTTTAGAAAAGACTGTGGCTTGTTAACATGGCCAGTAAAATACTTAATTTTATTCAAAAATATGTGAAAACTAGAAGTCCACATTTTCCAACTTTGGACACACAGATTATAGTAGCACTTCTGGAAAAATCCCAGAACTGGGGAACTCAGTGTTCCTTTCCCATTTCATCTTAAATTTTGTTTTCGTGTTTCCAGAAAGTTAGGAGCCTTCTTACTGATAGCTGGCAAGTGCTGGTACCAAACTGCAGTACCAGTGGTGGAGCGGAGGGGAAATAAAAATAATTGGGGAAGTCTTCCTGGATCTTTTCAAAATCATTTCAGAATGCACAACAGATGTCTTGAGAAAGAAAAAAAATGAAAATAAAATTTCAAACTCTGGTAAATTCTTAAAGGAAAATTCAACTTCCTCAATATTAGCTATTCTTTTCATTATATGCAACTTCCCATTTGCAATTTTTATTTTAATAATCTTCACAGGGTCAATGGAAGGGGAGAGAGTTACGTAAAACCCCCAACTCTTTTGTTGTCATACTGGGGGTATGACATTTTTATCTTTAAGGATCAGGAGGAAAGGGTTGTGTCCTCATGCTAAAGAAGCTAATGAGGCCCATGGGAACACAGCTCTGCTAACTTTCAGTGCTATTTACATTGGAGTCACTCTTAATTTCCTGATCTTAGCAAGGTTTGAAAAGAAAAACATTGCTGATCAACAAAATTTTATCTGCACTCAGAGATAACATACACATTAGTACATATTAGAATTTGACACACAACATAGTAAAACCACACACGTTCATGTATATAAAAAGATATTTTCTTACAGCATCTGATAAATAACTTTGTTGTTTCACAGAATGCTAAACAGCTACAGGATACACAGGCTTTTGACAAATCTCCGTAAATATTTTTAGATATTTTTGTAGTTAACACTGGTTACATAAAACTGAGATTAAAGAAAGAAGTAGTTTGCCGAGGGTTTGATTTTTCCTTGTTAGAAGGCAACTGAGCAGGATTTCTGTTTTAAAAATACTAACATTAAGCTAGGCATGGATAAACTTTCCACTGAGATAAGAGGAGCCTGAAGTCCAATTTCCATAGGGGAGTGAAAACAACCAAAAAAACCTATGAACCTCAGTAAATAATGATTGATGAGAACAACCCTGTTTGGGCAGAAAAAGCTGGGTGTGTGTGGGGGTATTAGGACCTAAAAAGTGACCAAATGTGAGATATAACAGGTTTGAGGGAAACTCCTGACCACACAGACAAGAACGGACGACACAGTAGGGACTGCTGGTTTTAAAACTTTTTATAAAGAGCACCTCTTCTAGGGAAGAACAATACAGCAATAAAACACTCGCTGTAGCCAAGGACAACCTTGTATTATACATGCACCTCACAACACAGACACGTGGTCTCTGAACCTGCTCTACCTGATCTTTATGACTCTGAACAACAGCCTGTCTTATCATAGTTTTTACTCTGCCAGACACGTATCTTCATTTGACCTTTTTTGGGAAATTCATGCTAAGGCTAGGTACCACAAAAGTGGGATTTCACAGTTTGAGATCTGCTTGTCTCGTCACCCAAAGAAAGACATGGAGCAGGTAGGTGTGGGACAACAGCAGCCTGATCTCAAAGGTTGGGTGGCTTTGGTTTTAGGTGGAAAATGGGACCAAAATGAAGCCAATATACACATCTTAAAAGCACAAGTGGGCATATTCTGGGCTCAAAACCCAAAGGCTGATCCACATATCGGAATCTAGGTACGCACTAAGTTTGCAGAGGTTTAGAATAACATAGGACATTGCTGAAATACTTTAAAGGGCTCTGCAGTGCTTGAGCAGAATATCAATGGCATGACACAGCTGTGACCACAGGGACTTTTCCAGACACTAATATGAGATTTGCTCTTTAAAAAACATAAAACAGAAGGCAGAAAATACGAGGCAGGGATTCATATGCTCTCAGAACCAGAAATACTTATTGGTGCACAGTCTTTAGAGAAAGGTAAAAATTAAGCATTTAGTAATGTTTATCATTTACAAAATGGTTTGTTTAGGTATTAGCATGAAAATACTATATATATATATATAATGAATGCATTACCATGAGCCTAGGGTTTGGACTTCAATATAATTTAATATCACGCTGTGATTTACACGCTGTGATTTACAGTAGGAGACAAACAGTCAGAGAAATGGTTAAGCAAAACAGATCAATGCCTTTTATGAGGCCTGGGAATTTAATAAGCCACAGGATAAATATTGACAAGCCGCAGACAGGTGGAACAGGTTTGTAAAAAGACATAAAGTGACTGTTCTAAGGTTCAAGAAACCTTGAAGCTTACTAACGGGTTGTACAAGATAAGTTCTTGGCACGTTCTCCTCCTGCTAAGTAAGGTCAATCAGGCTCAATCCGTGCAGAACTGGGATGACTTTTAATATTCTTCTGAAGTAATACTGCCATCTAGATGTAACCTCCTTACCCATGCCCGCTGCTGCTGATCACTCCTGATTTAGGAGCTGCTGCCAATCTGATTAGAGCATAACAAAAGCAAAGCATAAAATATATCTGTAACTGAAGGTCTGAGTCCAGCCTCAGGCATGTGCTACTTCAGAGGGGAACCAGATTGACGTAAACTCCTCAGTCTGGTGAGGTAGGGGAAGGATGAGGTACCAAACTGCAGTGGATATCAGAGGGAGTTTCAAGGCAATTACATCGGTGGACTGAATCCCATTTCATACTACATATAAGAGAGGAAAGATTAGACGCTACTATGCAGCCACCATGAGTGGTTGTAGGCCCCCACCTCGGTATATATGCATAGAGACTGAGAAGCTTAGAGTATTGGGATCAGCAAGCTTTTTTGTGAAGCAGGCAAGTACTTCTGCTCCTGCGGTCCAGCTGGGAAACTGAGGGCAAGGCGGTCTATGGTTCAGCTGGTGGAAAAAATATTCAGACAAAAAAACCTCCTATACAACTATGTGAGAATTAGGCACCAACACATTTCTAAAGATTTGGGACCCATTTGACTCACAGGGTCTGTACAAGAGCAGAGATTATACATATCCACTTGGGAGCTGAAACACCTGCCAGTGGGACATTTTCATATTTACATAAGCTGTTGTGCTTTTACTGGCAAGCTGCAAGTTTGGTGGATCCTGGGAAACTGCAGATTTGAATCAAGCCTGAGTTTTTAATTCTTAGAGTCTTTCTAACACCACAGTTTTAACAACATGCTCTTCTAGAAGTAAACTGTTTTCATTCCAGGCACGCGCACGCTCCCTAAATAGTCACAGATCTAGATCTAGATGGGAGGAGGAAAAGGCTACGTTGATTTTTATAGCCCTTACCCTTTATCTAAAGGGCTCATAAGATGACAGAGCAAACCACCAAGAACTTCTATTATGAAGCTCTGACACTGAATCTCTTAATGCATGTTTGCATTTTCTCACTTGTAATATGGAAATAGCATTTAATCTTTTAATGCCTACAGAAGCAGCTCCGATTTGCATTGCCTAGCAGAGGGAATAGGGCGCTGGCCCATCTTCAGAGTTCCACGCTGCTTGTGTGCAGAAGACAGACTGGAAATGGGGCACCCTTTTCACATAACACTTCTGATTCATGTATGTAAATAAGCAATATAACTGGCTATTCTATTATGTTTATTCATTGTAGCTCATAAAAGCAAGGCTGAACCAATACAACTACAAAATAGTCTGCTATAGACTTCAGAAAATTAGCTAATCAAGCTCCAAATGTATGACTTGCACTGCCCTAAACCAGCAACAAAGTGTATCAATCAGCAAATCCCAGGCTTAGCTTGAGTGGGTAACAGTTAGGAAAACCATCCTGGTATGGGTTTGACGTGGAAATTAATTCAAAAGCATAACCAGGTAGGCAGACTCTCCACAGAAAGCAAGACCATTCTTAAAGTCTATTTGGAGGCTAATCCATTTGGATGCACAGCACAGTTCAAAGTTGGAAAAAAGGTAGGAAATACAAAAGCAGAGTTTCACTAATGTTGAAAAAGAAAAACCACAAAAAAAGGGATGTTAGTCTTTTACGGAGCCTGGTTCTCCAGTACTTCACAGCACTGTTGAAAAAATGAATGTGAAAATGTTATAGCCACCCTGAGTGAATTATTCAGGATCCTACAGAACCTGCAAATAACATCGAAGCTGTTGGATGAGGCGGAATAAACACACAGGGCACCAGGAAATCAAAGAAATTGTTGAATCTATTTTTTAGTGCCTGCAGCACTGTGTAGTTCCATAAATAAAAAAGAAATCCCCTGTTCCCAAGAAAAGGCCAGTCAGCTTTAGTACAATTATTTTTGGCATTCAGTAGAAAGAGCCCACCAAAGGGCACAATCCCTTTAGAGAGCCAACGTGTGATGTTTGCCCCCTCTGCGGAGAATAGGGCTCTGCCTCCCTCCCTGTTCAGGCACTGGGTTTATTCCTCAGCCGCGGCAGGAGCAGCCTCACAAGCAGATTTCCTGCCAGCGTGGTCACACTCAGTGTGGGAATGTTGGACGCAGACAATGAGTGTTTAATAAAAGCTAGCAAGGTTGGTGGTTTGTTTTTTTTTTTTTTTTTGAACTTGGGCTCGTTTCATTGCTAATGCAATAATTGATTACAGTTCAAGTCAAATGTGGTCAAAATTCAAATAAACCTATAAAAGCCCTTTCTGGGAAGTTATAAGGCATCGGAGCAGCCAAAAATTGAAAGAAATAATCCCCTGTGTTTCTTAAGACAAACAAGTGGCTAGCCCAAGGGTTGCTAAAGAATTCGGGACAAGGCAGAGCAGAGCAGAAGCGTCTCAGGGCTGTGTTGAAACAGTGAGCCGTTGTCTGCTCCTGAACAATACTCTGCCCCCAGCCAGCTCACTGCTGTTATCTCCCATCTGCTGAGACTACCTCCGGGTAGAGTAAAGCATCTAGAGGACAGTCTTCCATATTTCAGGATGGAGAGGTTAGGGAGAGAATTAACGATAGCACAGGAATAGCATCCATCCTCTCTCAACGTTCACCGAGGCAAGTGCCACGCAGAATATCCCAAGCACAGCACTACATGAGGCAGTTTGGACGAAGGACATGGGCAAAAGCAGTTTTCACGGTTTATTGGGATTTCTTTCTCCAACTCTCTGGATGGCTTCAGTGGAACTTTCAAGATTTTTCTCCTTATTTGTGATCATTTCTCTCTTCTGTTTTAATTGCATCCAGCAAAATAATTTAATAATCTAGTTTCCGTCCCACATGTAGAAGTATGAAATCATGCTGAACACAGTAAATATGCATTTTTTTCACAGGTTTTAAAATGAACAAGTTTCCCATAAAGAGCGAGGGAGTATCTGTATAAATCTTGCAATGCTCTTTCTTGTGGTTATTTGAATGTATTCAGCTATTTTAAGAATGTGTCTTCAGAGAGAGCTTGTCTCCCAGGTTTTCCTGTCACCACCTCTTGTTTTGGCAGCTTATATTTTTCCTGCAAGTAAGTTCAGTGACCACTGTTAAATGAACTAAGGATTGCAATTCCCCATGGGCGAATGTCCACATGACTCAAGCCACTGCTCTGACTGGTATTGACCGATCAGCTGGAAACTCTGCACATAAAACAAGTAGTAATGCATTACAGAAATAAAAACATGGTCTGTCCAGAAAATGGTTAAAAAAACAACGTTAAGGCAGCGTAGAGAAGCCTGTATTTTTACTGTCAAGATGCATCTCTTCTTTGGATAAATAAAAAGGACAAAAACTCTAAGCCCAGCAGCCCCTAGGAAAACCAATTCAATTGACAAAAACATAATACAAGTATGGAAAAATCTTGTATGAAATGGTACGTGTGTGGCAGGAGGGTATATTTGCCATCAGTTGATTTGCTAGATACATTCTTTACCTTAATATCAAGGTAACGCTGCTCAAGTCAGCAAGTCCCTGCTAGTTGCCGATGCAAACCTCCTGAGCCCTAACAAAGGCTTGTTTCCGTTTATGGCAATGGGGTTAGTTTCTCAACTGCCTATCTGCATGATGAGATGTTTTCTTAATTTTCACCTCCCTTACATTTTCTGTCAGCTCCTGTGGTGAGGTCAAAATCCTGTGACTTGTGACCAGTTACCGAGGGCTGGATCTGCAGGCAGCATCCCACTGAACCTGACACGGTGCCAGTGTCGGGGGGTGGTTCACACATCCAGTAAGGATTTAATTTATATACTCTTACCAAAGGTTCAAGTATTAGGCAAAGGTGAACCAGGGCAGAACAAACAGCCAAACCAGAAAATGTCTTTGTGTAGAACCAGAACTGAAGCCAGTAGTTTTATGTCCTTTGATCGCTTTCTCTTTTCAAAGACCAAGAAGAAATCTTGCTGGCATTCACCTACACACTCCACACCACTGAAACTACCTGCTGCTACCTCTCCTCAAGCAGGATTGTCTCAACTTCCACCCTTCGGGATGCTCCTTTGTACTGCAACACCCACCTCTTTCATCAGGATTCTGTCACGGACTCGTGAATTTCTAGCAAAACGATTCTTGGTGTAGAAAGCTTAGTAGATGCCCAGGATCTATCTAAACATTCATTTATCTTCAATTAAAAGAGTATGTTAAGTGCTGCTGTGGTATAACCAGCACACCCTTTGAGGGGGTTTGCAACAAAGCCACCACAGTCATTGTTGGTTTCCTCAGAAGCCACCAGCGCCTCAAGCGCAGTTCCCACATCACTAGCTGGCCGTGTTGGCGCAGGAGGTGCTGGAGTTTCTGCACTCCCAGCCATAGGAGGGAAGGCACCAGTGTAACCCCACAGCCTCTTGTCCCCAATAGCAGGGCAGGATCCCCGGGGAATGCCTGCAACTTGCCTGTGGGTATCTCCCAGCTGATCCTTCTCTTCAGCTCGTCGAGGGATGCTGTGTACCAGCGCAACTGGTATCTCACCCTGAGGGCTGTAAAGGCTTGCTGCTGCAAGGGCCGTGCGAGACGATGCACACACATTTTACATAACAGATTGTCCTCGCCTGTGACATTTTTGCTATACCCAAACCACCAAACAACAGATGGTAATGACAAAACCTTGTGCAAAATGAAGAAATCAGCTGATGTGGTAAAAGCACTGGTCCATAAGAGGACCTGGGATAATGAGACCGTGAAGAGAGAGCGCTTGGGTCACCCCATCAGATTACATCATACTTGGTGCATCATTACACCTGACACTTCATTTAACCTGTTTAACACCTCTGTGATAGTATGTTGGCCACGCTGCTCAGGATCAATTTCTCCTATTATTAAGCATTTTTTCCCCTTACTGTTTAATCCAAAGCCTGTCTCACTCTGGTCACTACAATGATTAAAAACCCCACTGCTATTGGAACACCAATTCTTTTGTCCTACTGCAGTTATAGTTTAGAAATTAGAATGTGCTACCTACATAATGTTCCCTTCTGCTTTCAAGAGAATATAGCATTTTTGTCCTAGGTTGTGTCACAGAGTTGTATTGTGTTGCTTGATACAGATGCTGCTTTCTAAAGTTAAAGAGAGCTATATAAATAATTCAGCATGAAGAATCATACAGAATCATAGAATGATTTGGGTTTGGAAGGGACCTTAAAGATCATCTGGTTCCAATCCCCTGCCACGGGCAGGGACACCTTCCACTAGACCAGGTTGCTCAAAGCCCCGTCCAACCTGGCCTTGAACACTGCCAGGGAGGGGGCAGCCACAGCTGCTCTGGGAAACCTGTGCCAGGGCCTCACCACCCTCACAGGAAAGAATTTCTTCCTTATATCTAATCTGAATCTACCTTATTTCAGTTTAAAACTTTACCCCTTGTCCTGTACCTACACTCCCTGATCAAGAGTCCCTCCCCATCTTTCCTGTAGCCCCTTTAAGTACTGGGAGGCCGCTATAAGGTCTCCTCCGAGCCGTCTCTTCTCCATGCTGAACACCCCCAACTCTCTCAGCCTGTCCTCACAGGGGAGGTGCTCCAGCCCCCTGATCATCTCTGTGGCCTCCTCTGGACCCACTCGAGCAGATCTACGTCCTTCTGATGTTGGGGGCCCCAGAGCTGGACACAGCACTGCAGGGGGGATCTCATGAGAGCAGAGTAGAGGTGGAGAATCCCCTCCCTCGACCTGCTGGCCACACTTCTCTTGATGCAGCCCAGGACACAGTTGGGTTTCTGTGCTGTGAGCACATTGCTGGGTCATAGTCAGTCTTCCATCCACTACTACTCCCAAGTCGTTCTCCACAAAGTGCCCTGAAATCTTTCATACATTACAGTTACCACTGTCTGGAACAAAAAATAAAAAAATCTGCAGAACAACTGCTAGCTGGGAAACACACGCCATGATCTGCCAACCGTAACGCAGAAACTTCCAAAGAATTATATGGTCTGAATTAAAAATCAATTAATTTTTCTTCGCATTAAAATCCTTTACATTTAACAAAACTTTCTTTTTTCATTATCTAGAGGAATCCACAAGTTAGACAAGGGCTCTACTCAATTCTCCTTTAATATGGCACTCTAGTCCTCCATCCTCCCTGGTACAAATGGATGGGGAGTGGGCTGAAAGCCCAGGAGATGAGGAAGGGGAAAACAAGTTTCTCCAAGAGGTAACAGGAAACTGCTCTCTGAGGATCCTGCAAAGGAGCATGAAAGTCTCTCCTTCTGCTCAGTCTTTCATAGATTCCCCACTTAAAATAATATTCTTATTTACAGCACATGGAATAGGTACTAGGAGGGAATAGGTACTAGGAGGGAAGGACAAGCATTTGGCATGTCAAGAGTTTCTGCATAAAATCTGAGACGCCTCATGGGAGAAAAGCCCACTTGGTGTGCTCTTTCTCCCAGACTCTCACCCTCGTGTGAGTAAATAAGTCACATGTCTGTGGCTGGACAAACTGGCTCAATAATTCATTCGTGTCCAAGTCAAAAAGGCAGAAGTATTCTAGATTAGTTCTAAACTGAGTAGAATTAAAATTCAATATCATTTATATTTTAATCTACCCATTTTTATGGTCTTGGTACAGAAAGGTGATAGAAGACATCAAATCATACGGACAAGAACATCAGAAGAAATGATACTTCGGAATCCAAAAGTTATTTCCCCTCTCTTGTGGTAAGGAAAGATTATTTACATTCAGTATTTCAACTGCTGAGAGTGTTGACAGAGAGAGTCAATAATTCAGATTTACTTCAACAGCGTGTACAAGTCATGACTTCTTGGTGATGTCCTACTTCTTATATCTGTTTATATTTTCCAGTGGTCAGTTGGTTTCTGATGCAGTTTTCTCACTCATGATATGAGCTACTATCCAGCAAGGCGGACAAAATTGAATTGTTTCCATGATAAATCCCGCCCCCATCTGAGATTACACATCACAGCTGGAACCCTGATTTTATAACTACTAAACAGTGGAGTCAGCCAAAACGGTTAGAAGTTCAGCAGTGTGGTTTCTGTTCTCACAGCACTATCTGTACTGAGCCCCAGGCTTTGCAGTGGCATGGGAGAGATGCTGGCCAGGCATCCTGCAGACCATCCAGAAAAGTTGACCCTGCCAAGGAGCACAGCTGGTTTAAAAAAGCCCCTCCACCACCTTAGCAGGATTAGGGAATAATCCTTTTCCTCAGGGGTCACAGTTCATTCTTCCATCACAGACACATTACTGTCAGTCTAAGATGTTGGATTACCGACTGCCTGCATCATGCAGCCCACAAGACTGGACAAAGCATGTATCAGAAATCATAACAACCCCCAGAACAAAGCCATAACCTAAAAAGGGGCAGTTTATCCAGATCACCTTCCTGGCAGTTCAGTTTAACAGCCCCCAGGCTTGCAAAACCTCTACTCCATTGGTAAGACTGGCTGCAGCTGGTTTATTTGACCCTGAAAGGCTGAAGAAATAAATCCCATTTGATTCACTGGAAATCCACACATGTGGAAAGCTGTGGTCCTTATCAATGAGGGGTTTTTCCCAAGATGAGCTGTTAGCAATGGCAGGAATTACAGCTCATTGATAGAAGCAGAAAGGGGAGTGGAAGGAAGAAAGGAGAGACTTTCTTAGGAAGGCTCAAGTGTAAGCTGTACAAGAGTCTGGCTAATATTACCAGGTCTGTGAAAGTAACAGTAGTCTTTAAAACATGCTCTGGTTAACTTGTTCCTCATATTTTGCCCTCAGTTAGGCAGGGGCATTCTGGTTCACTGATTGTGCAGGGTGTGGTGGGATCCTACAGGCCAAAATGAACACATTGCAGCCTCCCAAGATGTGCATCTCCAAGAGAATTGGGTTTTTTTTCCCCTAAAGGAAGAAGCAGCCACAGAGACCATTCTCTCCACCCCTCACACTGGTGTAACAGCAATTCAGATTGAAGCCAAAGAACCTCATACAGTCTGACAAGTTCCTGTGATCATCATAACTATTTTATTATTCTAAATAATAATTCTACATTACTGTCCTCTACTCAACAGCTACTACTGCAGTCCTACTCTTATATCCATCTTGCTTTTCCCTTTCCTTCCATACAAAATGTCTAACTCCACACTGCTACAGCCCTCTTCATTTCCTCTCCTGAAAGAGGCATAGTATCAGAACGACCAAAAGCAAAATCAAAAGTGGTGCCTTACTATGTTAGTAATGATGATTTGGCAATGAATATTACACACTCTTCCTTCTCCTTTTTAGTCAGACCACAACAGGTTTCATCACAGGATGTCAGTAATCCAAATTTCTACCCAAACCCAAAAAGTACTTTTGAGTTTTCCTCTCTGAAGGTGGTCTTTCATGGAGGCTAAGTCCATCTGCGTGTCCCACACAGCCACATCACTGAATTTGGTATCCTGACTAACAATGAGTAACATAAAGGCACTCACAGTAATTTTTGGAGCAACTCTACGATACCATCTCCTCACAGCACCTTGGCAGCAGCACATGACGGTGCTGCAGTGACATCCCAGAGCATCACTCCATGTGCCCTGCCCTGGCCTCTGCTCCTATGCATGGGCACATCTGTACCCTTGCCCTGGCCACAGGCAAAGCTGCTTCTGCTGCTCATGGTCTCCCTCCTCCCACCAAGCCAGCACCTAAGCTTCAGTATGTAAAATGTCAACCCCCACGTAGGGAGTAGGCAGCAAGGAAGCTACCTTTCCTTCATGATACATGTCCTTAGCCAGGTATCTGCTTTCTCCAGTCCTTTTAAAATTATAAAAAAAAAATGTCAGCCTGCATCTATTACTAAATGCAAGGAGAAAAATAAATAGCTTCTGCTACATACTAGACGGATTATAGACCACAGGGTGCCAGAGATGATGATTCATTGCCTTGAAATCATTGTCTAGGAAAGCCAAACAGGGGGGTTACTCTCTGGCCCTGAGCACCAAACTTGCTCGTCTTCCTTTCCACTAAATTGCCCAGGCTAAACTGAATACAGGATTTCCTAGGCACCTCATCCAAACCCCAAAACCCAGTACTCTCAACTAAAAGGCGCTTTCAAAATTTGTACTTCCCTACAAGGTACTGGCACATTTAACAGCAACGAGGAATGCGGAGGAGAGAGTGCATCAGTTGTCTTGGAGGCAGGATATGGGAAAGATGTCCTCTTCTGAGAGCAGGTACCAAAACTCTTGGCAGTTGTCACTAAAATCAGCTACTTCCAGCATGTTGTGGAGGATCTTCTTTTGCCTTCTTATTCAAAATAGTATCTAGGGAGTTGTGCCCAAGTTTTGTAAAATACCTCAGTGCTTGGGATACCCTTTGACTCCCTCTTTCCCTTTCTCCCCCTCTCTCACACATATGTGCACAGATTTTTCAGTACATGCCCCCTGTGCTAAGACAAACTCCCGTTTCCATTTTCTTCTCCTGACCATATAACTCTTTATTCCTTTTTTGACATCACCTCACCTCAAAAAAAAAGAGGAGAAAGGACACTTACACAAATGGCCTGACTAAGATGCCCCCAGGGGCTGTATGCTATAAATCTATCCCCTGAAGAAAGGCAGCTCTTCTTCCAGACTTTCATTCCCTGGAAAAGCAGTCCAGCCAGTACCTATCCCACTTCTTGATTGCCATGGGTCTCCTGGTGTGACAGGAGCTCCCTCAGCTAGAGTGGGCACCCTGGAACAGGTCCTTCCTCACTGTGAATAGCCCTGAGCTACTCTGTAAAAGGAGTTCAACCCCCCTTTTGAAAAGATGAGACCACAAAGGCAACAACAGTTACAGCCAAGCCACATTACAGTTATTATTTCTTTTAAATCCTAGCCTTTATTCTAAATTGATTTTTGCTTCTGCCCAGGAAGTGCCAGATCTTCTCCCCACCTCTGAACAAGGACCAGCTCTAACCTCGACTATTATAATGGGCACATGATGGGCAGGAGAGAGACAGTACCCAACAACACTCATTTCCTAATGTGGTTTTCCTCAGCGCTGGTTTTGAAATGCCATTATAACACCAAACAACTTCTACACTCAAAACACAAGAGCAGACCATGCTCAGGAGCTCATAGGAGTAATTTATCAGGCACAAGGGTGAGACAGAAACAAGCCTGCTTAGCATTATTCTTATGCATTTTATATATCTCCATATTTTTAGGAAACCCTCCACCCCCTTTCTTACCGAGGCATAAAAAGATATAAAAAGGGTAGCTTTATGTACAAACACAAGACCCACTCTAAATAAGCTCCTTACCACTCATAAATACAGACGAAAACAACTCAGGTAAGATTTCCTCCAACATTACCCCTTAATAAAAGCGACAGTAGTACTTTATCCGATTATTCCAGCAGCTCCTATCCACTCCTTCAGCAGACAAAGAGCTTCAGAAACTCCAACGCAAGTCCCTCTAATTCCTCTCCACACTTGGAAACACCCCATCAGGCCCTCTCTCTTCAAATCCCCCTCCTGCTAATAAACACCACCTGAACAAGTCTCCTGTCACAATGAAGCACAACTGTAGCAGATACACCAGGGCTTCTGCTCTCATATGTCCATTTTTGGCTCTGAATATTCCCTTGTTTTAACTTTGGGCTGCTGCATATAAAATGCACCCCAAATTATTTTCAGCCAACTTTTACAATACTTGGAGTTTATCATATACTTGTAATCCCTTGAATCAAGTGATTAAAAAAAATAATCCCCAAAATAAATTTAGGTGCTTCCAGAACTCACAGCTGCAACGTTTGAAAATGAGGCATTTCGACTAAAAGCTCAGAATTTAAATAAATGAAGACAGCCAAAAAGTTCAAAACACTTGCAATTTAATTATTTTACAACTATCCCATGATTTTGTTTTATTTTACTCTAAAGGCTCAAATCCTGTTGTTTGTTTTTTTAATGGCTGCGGGCCTCAACAACTGATTATGCAACAGACATTTTAAGAAGCAAATCTAGAGTTTGAGTGGCAAGCCTCTGACATAATATGCATAGCCCAGGTGGCTGAAAGCCAGCACTTGTAAAGGGACTTGGTGACATCAGGATGTCCCCCCCTGCGGAGAGCGGCTTGGACAAGTGGGATTCCTTTCGAGACCTCAAGCAATTCAGATGTTGATCCCGTCAAGCTACCATATGTCAGAAGCAATACACCATTTAATTTTGTCTCCATGCCATGAGTTCACTCTGCCATTTTCAACTCCCCGTTAAATGCCTGCTCCTTCTCCTCAGCAGTGATTCCCACCATTTGTTTAACCCCCAAGTCCCTCATTCTCCTGGATAAGGAATCATTAAGAGTGTCAAATACGTACACAGATAGAAAGAAATTGAACCTGTACAAGAATTGAACCTCAACAACTGGGACTCTTTCTGGAGGGTCATGTGAGCTTGTATGTGGGTTAAAACACAGTATGGGAAACACTTCAAATATTTGCCTAAAAAAGGACAGTTTAAAAGAAGTACCAATTCTGTGTGTCTGCTTTTGAAATTTTACTTTAAAGGAAAGAGCACTCGCAGATGGCTCCAAATTGAGCTCAGCTCTTCAGTAAACAATTTTCCCTTGGTTTGTCATTGGGTCACACAACAATTCACACCTCTGAGAACCACTGTGATTCAGAGGAGTCCCAAATGGGCTTTGCGGGTGGCCTCAGTGAACTTTCTGGTTGGTCTGTACTTCCTCCAGAACAGTTTTCAGACATACACTCTGTTCTGCTTTTTTCTCCCAGTTTTTCCCCTGTTGCAAAGAAGACATTGCTTGTTCTTTCAAGTCACTCTTCTGAGTTATTTCCAGTTCTCCAGAGAATATTTTGCAGACTGTCCCAGACTCTTCAGCATTCTTCTGAAACTGCACCTCTTCCTCAGGAAGATATTTTTCATCTCTTTCCCATTGTACAAGGACGTTCTCCTTAAAGTTCCCTTGCTTTCCAACACACTGCTCCTAAGATCTCTCCAGGGCTTTCTGAGCCCTCCCCTCTTCCTCCAGAGCTTTCTTCTGAGCTTTCTTTTGCTCACACAGGAGCTCTTTCTGAGCTCCCTTAAGTTCTTCTAGGGCCTTTTTTAATTTTGTTTTGTTTTCACCAGTTCTTCCAAGATTTTATTAGCTTTGTGTTGTTCATTCTTAGCCCTCTCCTCCTCCTCTAAGGCTCGTTCTTTCAGGATTTCCTGTGCTCTCTCTTGTTCTCTGATAGCACTTATTTGAGCTCTCCCCTGCTCCTCCACAGCTTTTCTTTGTGATAGCTAGATAGCTCCTCTAGAGCCTTCTGAGCTCTCTTCTGTTCTTCTAATGCAGGCCTCTGAGCTCTTTCTTGCTCTCATAGTGCCTTTCTACGAGCTTTCTCCAGTTCCTGCAGAGCATTTTTCTGAGCCATCTCAAATTCTTCCAGGGCCTTTTTCTGAGCCTTTGCTTGTTCCTCTAGGGCATTTTCAGCTAATTCTTTTTCTTCCAGGAGTTTCTTCTGAGCTCTCTCCTGTTCTTCCTTGGCTTCCTTCTGTTTTATTATCAGTCCTACCAAAGCCTGCTGTTGAGCTTTCTCCAGTTCCTGCAGAGTCTTCAACTGGTTTCTCTCTTCTTCTTCCAACAACTTCTGTGCATTCTCCTGTTTCTCCAGAACTTTCCATGGGCTTTCTCCTGTTCCTCAAGCTCCATCTGTTGACTTTTAAACTGCTCTTCGCACTCCATCTGCAAAGCAATCAACCGTTGCTTAAGTTCCAGGTACCACACTGCCTCCTGCAATGCTTTTTATTCCAGACTCTCCTGTTGCTCTGTCACCTCCTGTGGTGTGTTCTCCTGCTCAGCTAACTTCTTCTGCTTGACTTGTATCTTTCTTCATGGCCCCTTCCCAAGATTTGTCCTTCTCCTGAGAGCTGTCTTGTTCCTCCAAAGTTGCTTTCTTAATCTTTCCATATCTTTGGGGGCTTTGTTAGTTCTTAATCCTGTCTCCTTTGGTTTCTTCCTCATTCTCTCTGCTACATCCACAAAGTCATCTTCCCTTTGCTTTCTTTCCTGGACTGTTCTCTGAATTTCTGCTAACATGGAATTGGTATCTTCATTATAATGCAGTTGGCAGTTACAGGTTCAAGGTCTCTGGCAGCCTTCTGCCAGTGACCCAGGAGCTGGAAAGCCTTCCCTTGACAGTGGTAGGACTCTGGAGAACCAGGGTCGATTTTTATTGCTTTGTCACAGTCCCTAATGGCAGCTATTGGTTTCAGCAACCTCAGTAGACACTGGCCTAGCTTACATATAAGACTGCAAGTTGTGGGTTGAACCTGATGACCTCAGTGAACGGCTCAACAGTTTTGTGAAATTCACCTGCTCCCAGGGCATGACAGGCTTCCCTTTCCTTTCCAATGGCCTGTTTTATCATCTTGTTAGCTATCATGAGGTTGTTGTCTCCTATTTTCTGAAGAGCTTCTTCAGCCTTTTCAGACAATCCTTCATTTTCTATACTGAGTTCACTGTCTTCAGTCTCTGATTCTCCACTGGGCTTTTCCTCCTCCTCAGTTTTACAAGGACCTTCCATGTAAAACTTACTTTTTTCTACCAGATATGGCTTTTGTTCTTCAGGTTCCCCACAACAGTCATTATCAGGTTCCTGGAAGGTCCAAAGGTGAATCTGTTCATGCTCCTGGACCATCTGAAGCTGTGCTTTTTCCTTTTCTTGAGAAGTCAAAAGCCTACCCCACTCCTCTTCTGCCATGGATTTCCCCACCCTTGCCAATGCATCCAATGATTGCTTTGTGTTTTGTTTCTCCCCATGCATTTTTTGGTGCTTGGCAATTTTCCAGACCCTTCTGTAAATCTCCTTCAACATGTTATTGGTATGTTCATCATAATCCAGCTGGCAGACCGGTGCAAGGTCCTTGCAGCCTGCTGCCAGTGATCCAGGAGCCGAAACGCTTTCCTTCTCCACTTGTATGGCTGTGCAGAATTCGGGTTGATTTTCATGGCTTTGTTGCAGTCTCTGATGGCAGCATGTGGCTTTTGCAACTGCACAAAGACACTGGCTCGGTTGACATACAAAGTACTAAGCTGTGGGTTCAGTTTGATGGCATCAGTGAAGAGCTGAACAGATTCACCTCTTCCCACTGCATCAAAAGCCACCTTTTTCTTTTCATCAGCCTGCTTCATCATATTGCTGGTTACCTCCAAATTCTCAACTCCCATCTCTGGGGGCTCATCCTCTTCTTGCTCAATCTCCCCTTTGTTGTCTGTCTCCACCTCTCATCCCTCCCCAGCTCTTTACTGGACTTTTCCTCCCTCTCAAACTTTGCCTGAGCCTCAGAATTTAATTTATAAGCCAAGGAAATGTTACAGGTAGCCTCTTTTGAACACCCCAAAAGCTGGAGGGCCTTTCCTCAGAATTTATAGGCCTGTGCTGAACTAGGATTGAGTTTAATAGCTCTGTCACAGTCACTAATGGCCATAGCTGGCTCTTGCAGCTGCAAAAAAAATGGTTCAGTTAATGCATGAGCTGGCAAGGTGTGGATTCAGCTTGATGACACTGGACAGCATATCAACTGCTTTCTGATTTTCACCTTTAGTTAGGAAATCAAAGCCATCTCTTGTCTTTTCAGTAATCTGCTTCATCACCTCCTCTGATAGCCCTAAATTTTGTCACTCTTTTTTTTGTGGATTATCTGTTTGTGGATCAGTTGCCTTCTCTTTAGCATTTTCCAAACCGTGCTCGCCCTCATCTTCTAGAAACTTTCCTGCTGCTGTAGCTAGCTCCTTTGCATCTGTTTTGCTTGAAGCAGATGATAAGTAATTTTCTGTATTTTCTATGGATTTCCAGATGAAATACATGATCCTCAGAATTTAGAAAAGATGGGTCTGGTTTTACCAGTAATTTCTTTGAAGGTGTGGTGCTCAGATCCCAAAAGGATGATATTACATAGAATTTGTTGTCACTGAAAGCAAAGGAAGAAAGATAAGATGAAAAATGGCTTACCTAAGAGCTCTATTAAGTTAGTGCCAGGGGTATGTGGCAAGCTTTCCTGTTCTGCTTTCTTCTGTTGTCTTGCTGCTGGACCTAATTAAGGGGTTAAGGCCAACTGTGGGGCCCCAATGACTTTGGGAACTAGAACAGAATTTTCCACTTCATATATTGTGTCATCATTGGAATCCTGAGATGGCTTCTTCAAGTCTTATCACACAGGAAGAGGTCCCTGTAATCTTTCTTCTTCAGTTTTTTGCACATTTTACACATCACAGGTGTAATTACGTGTGTGCATCTCTGTGTGTGCACGCCTGTTACAAAGAGCAGACACAGGACTGGAGAGTCTATTTATTTGTTTTCACATTTCAACAAAAATGTCTTTTGTGAGCCACAACAACATGAAGGCAATAATAGCTGGATAAGAATTTTGAGTTTAGACATGCTTCAGTCAAGTTTTTTCCCTTACAAATGAAAAATGAAAACTAAATGGCTTGTCCTGACAGTAACACATGCTTATGGGGAATATGAAGACCAAAAAAACTGTGCAGCACAGTTGCATTTGGTACCCTTTGTTAACACTTTTTCCAAAATTTTGTAAAACCAACTTTTTCTAAAGTTTATACATTTGCTATCAGGAACATCTTTATAGCTGCAAAGGTCACTGGAGGGACAATTTAGTTGCATCCAGAAGAGCCAAGAAATCTTCTTGACACACAGGAAAATCTTAGACTTACTGAAAAGATTCTCCTTGAACATCTTTCCTTAACTTTCATACTAATTTGGGGCTGATGAGCCTCTTTTTCAGCTGGAGTCCCTGGTCAATGTTTGCTCTTAAAGTGGATTTGGCTCTAAGGCATCCAACAGGTTCTGTCAGGCTGGGCTGACACTGCATGGTGCTAAAGGCAGGCAACTCATATGCTCTCATATGGTTCACAAAGTTTTTGAATGCTTCTTTTCAGATAAAAACTTTGGGGTTTTTTTCTTCACATTGTTCCTAAAACCCACCTGTTCTATTAATTTCAGTAGCTTACTATCTTGTCCATGATATGAACACCCAGGTCTCAGTCATTGTTTATATCCTTTCACCCTCATTTCTGATCTTCTTGAAGTGCTTCTTCCCTTTTCTGAAACACCAAGTTCTGGAATCCTATTTCTTAACCCATGCTTTTCTTCACACACAAGTGGCTTGTATATTAAGTCCGTATATCTTACAGACTTGAAAAAAAACCCACGTGGACTTGAGGCTACATTGCTTTTGTGTATTTCAGTCCTTGAACCACTGTTTCTAATTTTGCTAACAAGTCAATTTAGGATTATGTTTGTGGAATCTCTGCAATATTGATCAGTGTACAGATAGCAAAACCCAGCCACCCCAGAGCAAAAATGAACAGTCCAGACAGGCTCAAGAATTAACACTGATGCAACAGAAATTTGTTTAGCCTTCCACATCTGCAGAACCCAAACAAAATACAGTTAACATAAATAATCTAAATCTACTCTGCTGTACATCTCTTTTGCTGAAAAAAGCAGTCTGTGGCTGTCACTGTTTTGAGGATAATAATGCCATCTAGTGAGAGAAAAGGCTCACTGTACTATTTACATTCTCTTACTGGTACAATACAGAACATTTTAGATTTATCTATTGAAATGGTTGCATGAAAAGTGCACTACGGGAAATAAAATGTCTCCTCACAAGGCCACTTTTTTTTTTTATTTTAAATGCAAGATATTAACAGATTTTTCAGCAACACTTGACTATTCATTTGTATGGGAAGATTTTATTATCTCTTCTGGACTTGCCTATTATATATTAAAAAGTTAATGTAAATAGATTTTTTTCTTATGGAATATTTTTCAATAAACACTAATTTTTTCACTGGTTTGTCTTAAAAAAGCTATCTGACAACTGATTACAATGACAACTGATCAGATAAAAACAGGTTTCTCAGTTGATTTTGTTTCTGTTGTTTTGTTGACTCCAAGAAAGTCTGGCAGACACTTTGTCTGCCTGCTAAGTATGGTTTTTTTAAATCCATGTTACGATCTAAGAAATCCAAGAAAATATGAAATACACATTTATGTATGTAGGCAAACATTCCTGGGCTGACACATCCAAAGAAATCTAAGACCACGGTTGAAAGTCCCCAACTTCCACACAAACAAAAATGGCAAAAGACGGGAATATGTCTGCAAGAAGAATGGAGGTAGAGATGCCTTAATTATCTGTAAAGACCTCAAATAAGTCAGATGCTTCTCTTATATATAACTCCGTTGTGATGCTGCATCTTGTAGCACAAGAAGCACCACAGTCAGCGCAGGGAGGAGAGGAGTTGGCACCTTGCTAACACATAGGGCCAGTACAGTTGCAACACAGGTGTGTTCCTTTGCTTTTTTCACTTTTGAGACCCAATCTGCTCTGAAAGCTGTGAGCTTATGCTTACATTAGGCTAAAAAAATTCCAAATTACAGTAAGTGGGGTATTTGCAGAGGAGGGACGCAAACATGACAGGTTAAGATGTGCTGAGACCCTATGTCTGACCCCAGTGGCAGAAAAACAGAGTTTGAGGCTCACCTCCCTCCTCAGCTCTGGAGGAGCCTGCACACATCCCTCTGGGCAACATGTCCCAGGTAACAACAGTGATAAGGCAGGAATGTGAATATAAACCGTGGGGGGAAAAAAAATGCCTGTAACTGTTCTGGGAGAAAACCAGTAATGCTAAGAGCAAGTTAACAGTACCAAAACTTGCCTAAGAAAATCATCAGGTAGATTAAAAAGTAACTGGGAAACTTTAGAAAAAAGGCATCAGCTTGAAAAGAAGCATAAAAAAAGCTTGGCTGTTTGGCAGCTGTGAGAATCGGGGTGGGAGCAGCGGTCGGGGGGGGTGGCACAGCCAGAAGTTGTCCCGTGTAGGCACTGTCACCTCCGCAAGCTGCCCCCACAACACCATGAGCATCCCGCCTCCAGCACCCATCCCGCCGGGGATGCAGGGCATGCACCCGTAACCCACACTGCCACGGGGGTGTGTGGAACTGCCCGTATGTGTTCATGTATGTGTTTGGGATAAGCTGCAGAAAAGCACTTAGAAATCCGTAGGCGTTTATTAACGTCTTGTGTCTAGTATTGGGGTTTATCTATTGCCTTGCTCATCCTGATCCCAAAAGTTTAGTTCACTGGTTGCTGGTTACTTGTCATTAACAAATCAATAAGCCCCTTTGAGCCTGATTTAACACATGTGAGTTGACCAGTATTTCTCTGAGACAGCAATACCCTGTTCACCACGATAGATCTGTGAAGTTCATTCGGACACTTGACTCTTCCCACGCAAGGCCTGATGCACCTTCTCAGATGTATGAATTGCTCTGGGTGTTGGGACACCTTCAAGTTCATTGTGGCAGAATCTACACCCCATGATACTTAGCTCCATGAAAGCAGTGGGTACCCAGCAAAGCCTGGAATAAACTCCTGACAAATACATATATATTTGTCACTCAAGATTTGCTCTTTTAGTTCAACAAACTGTAAGAAGGATCCTCTGACAGAGTTATGACTTCACAATTCACAGCTGTTATTTATGCTCACTAAATGTCACCAACATCTGCTACCATAGCTAAATGCAGTGTACAAATGCAATTGTAAGCTCAGATGTAAACAAACAAAAATTGTTTCCAAACAATGGCATAAAAGGCAATGAAGCTGAAATAACCCTATTTTAAAATCTAAAAGGGCAATCAATCAGTTGAATTTTTATAGGATGAGATGCATACAAGAGCAGAAAACTTCAGTTTTCCAAATATAATTCTTATGCGTTTTGTCTGAATAAATCCAAGGTTTTCAAGTGTTTCTGTCATGTTGGCATTCCTGGTCCTCACGTTTAATATCCACAGAAAGACAGGTGCCCCTTCACACAGTGCCTTAGGATCTGTCACCTCTGTCACTTCAGAACTGCCACAGGCACACTGACAGGCACATCCAGAAAGGGATGTCCTGGGACACCGAGACAGACCTGCAGGCATCTCCTCTGCGGGCTCATGTCACATAGCACTCAGGCTCGCAGCCACCCTGCCCTGGCTGGCAAGAGGAACACACACACTTGCCCTGGGGCAGCCAGATGACTCCAACTGTTCTTTCCAGCACCTGGAAAGAGTTTTGATCAATGAAAAAAACATCAGTTCTTGCAACGCAAACACCTAAAATTTAGAAACAACTTGTGAAACACTTCGAGAAATGTAATCGTTGCCACAAGGGATGCTAACCCAAATGTGCACTTCCAAATACACAGTCGGATTCTTACAGCCTGCAATGGATCTCCACTCCCCATCTTCTGTTTCCTTCAGCACCAAGAAGTAACTCCTCTAACATGGTTCACCTAGAGCAAAAGAACCTGCCCTGGTCTCCTAAATTCCAGTAAGAACATCACTGCTTGGGTTTTTCTGAAAGGAGTTCCTGGAAAAAAAATCCAAAAGGGACACTGGAGAAAGCATTGGAAGGCCAAAAACTGGATGGTCAAACCTTGGGCTACTGTGTCCACTCATTGGGGCATACTGACAGCCAGTCTCCTAGAAGGAAACTTTACGGGGATAGGCAATGATGAGAACTTTTTCCAAATGTGCTGTTCTATCCACATACCCCAAAGGTGTGGGCTGGTGCCAGAAAACGCAGGGTCCAGAGGTCAGTAGCTGTCAGAATAGCCCTGTTCTGACTGGTGTCATGTGAACACTGAGTTCTATAGCATGGAGATGGTGCCAAATGTCATTGAGATCTTGCTAGTGCTAAATAAGATCAATGAGAAGGTTTTCTCCACCTCTAGCAGATGGAAAAACTCCCAAGTGAAGGGTAGCCAGGGAGCCTTTCACAGAATATGGATGCTAATTAACTTTCTACTCCAAAACAGACCCTCCTCCACTGATATTTGGAGATGCCAAAAGACTGCAACTACAAAACTTCCCCAGCACCACAGTTTTAGTTTGGCACAGGCAACCTATCAGCAGAATCAAGGAAGTCACCATTGCTGGATGACCTTTAAAAAGTAATGTTTTGTAAACTCTTAAATTTTCAGAGAAAAATCCTGAGAGAAAGATAGCTACAGATGGCTTACTACCCTGAGGACCCATTTGGAAAAGCACAATTTGAAAGTGCCCAGGAGCTGATAAATTAACCTCTAGATAGCCTATGTGTTCACAGACCTTGGAGCTGTCAGATGCTCTGAGATTGTCTGTCCCCTTCCCAGGCTCTAGCTCCTGAGGCTGGCTGGTACACTACTGTACCAAACAGCTCTCACTGAAGATAGCCAGAAGAAGATAGATTTTGTCAAAAGGCACTAGCTGTGGCTAGCAGGGTGGCATTTACAAGTAAGGTTTGGGATTAAGGAATGAAATAATGTATCTTCCACTCCATGAACTGTTCTCAGGACTTGAGGGGGATGTTTGATGAGGGTGACAGCTTTTCAAGCAGCTCCAAGAAATCTCAGGAGTCTAAGGATGGACAAGTAAAGATGATCCTGCAAAGCAACTTGCAGAGGTAATTAAGAGCCAGAGAAGACTGAAGAACCTCTACATTCAAGTGTTGGCAGAGAGTTTGAAACTAATGCAGATAATACTATAAATGATTTAACAACAGCTATCTGATAAGCAAAATCTACAGACACACAATGCAGCACTTGAGGACTACAAGTAAGGCAGGCCAAAGCCACATGAGGAATTGACTGCAGACAAGAGAGTGAGCCAAGATCTAATGCTCTAGGAACAAGGTAGAGTCCTGAGAGCTCCAAGAAAAGAAAACAAAAATGCTCCAAGAAGCAGAGGAACTGACAGAGAAGTGCAACACCGTCGCCCTCCATTTTAGCTGCATGGTGGGTGGGTGCACATTTCAGACCTAAAGGACTGACCTCATTAGTACGGCCAACAAAAGACTGCCTGGCTTCAATGCTTGTACATAGATACCCCTATAGTGCAACTGAACTTTTGGACAAAGCACTTGGAGCAGAATTATGAATGTTTTAAAATGGCATAAAGGAGACTCACCTCACAGAAAAGGTGGGAGTTTTGTACAAAACCTTTTACAATCCAAAAGGAAGCCCAGACCAACTCATATTAAAATTTGTCAGTGGTTGCTTCTTAACAGTTGTAAGACTGCAGCAAACTGGTGTTTGCCATTTATTTCCAGAGTAGATCACTACCCATGTGAAACCTGCAAGTGCCTCCAACTGTGGTTCCTTATCCCTCCCGTAAGAGAGGACATGAAGCCTAAGACTTCTATAGGAGAACCCATATTACCCAAGTCCTCTCAAGCCCTCAGGACTTATTCAAGTCTTGTCCATCTCGAAAAGCTTCACAGAGATTATTTATTTGATAATTCATCTCCACTGGCCCCCTCTCAGGCTGCAGCCCTGGGAAGTGAGGCACTCACTGCTCTAGGGTGAAAGAACAGAAAAAGGTATCTTGGATACTTTTGTGTACCTTTAGCACCACTTCTCTCAATCCATGACAAGCTACAGACTGCCAGGAAGATTAGAATTAAAAAGCTGTTGATGTAATAAAAGATCCTAATTTATGTAATTGAAGCTGTATATTTTAAAGGGCAAGGGTATCAATAATGTTGAACTGACAATAACAAAGATTTGTCAGCCCTTAAAAGCCTTAAATCTACACAGTGGACAGAAGCCTTAGATTTCCCAGCATTTAATATCTTTTTAATAGCTAATGACAACTCACAATTAATTACATCATGTTCAGTGGCCATTATGTCTGTTGGGTTCATGTCTATAAACAATTTGTAGGAGTCTAAATACTGGTCTATCTACACTGCAAGCCCAAAGGAATAACGAGAACCTCCACAAACGGACAGACCAGCCACCACAGATACCGAAGTCAAAGCTGGGATCCTAACAACTGGGCATCTTTATCCTGCACCCAAGGTCGACTAGGTTCCTGAGGATCTACCACTTCCTTCAGCTGAGCTGTCCAAATAACCCGGAGAGATAGTTCAATAGAGACAAATCACACCACTGCACCCTGAGTCAAAGGTGCAATTGCCAAATGGACTTAACACAGAAGTACAGCAAGAACTGTTAGAAGAAGATGAAACAAAAAGAGTTTCTGTACTTTGACAGTGTAACCGGTCAATTTTTTGACATTGAATTACTTGAGCGTGTCCAGAGAAGGGCAACGAAGCTGGTGCAGGGTCTGGAGCACAGGTCTGATGGGGAGCGGCTGAGGGAACTGGGGGGGTTTAGTCTGGAGAAGAGGAGGCTGAGGGGAGACCTCATCGCCCTCTACAGCTACCTGAAAGGAGGGTGCAGAGAGGGGGGGATGAGTCTCTTGAACGCAGGAACAAGCGATAGGACAAGTGGTAATGGCCTCAAGCTGCACCAGGGAAGGTTTAGACTGGATACTAGGAAGCATTTCTTTCCAGAAGGCGTTGTTGGGCATTGGAATGGGCTGCCCAGGGAGGTGGTGGAGTCCCCATCCCTGGAGGTGTTCAAGAGTTGGGTTGACCCAGTGCTGAGGGATCTGGTGGAGTTGGGAACTGTCAGTGCTAGGTTAATGGTTGGACGGGATGATCTTCAAGGTCCTTTCCAACCTAGATGATTCTGTGATTCTGTCCTTCACTGCTTTACCTTGCATTTTCTCTGGCTCCTTAGCATATAATTTCCTCCAGCTGAGACCTCTTACATCACAATGCCACAAAAAATTTCATTTTTTCTGCTTACATTACATGCCTTATCTGAATGTTCCCTGGCTCCATCGCTGTAGGGAAACACAGAGTAACACCTCCTTATCTCACTCCTACAGGTAGGATGTACTAAGTAAGTTTTTTTCCCTAAGAACTTGATGTCTTCCCAGAAGCTAACTAAGGGTAGTTAAGGGCAGGCTGTTCTTTTATAATGAAAATCAGGCTTAGGGGTGAGTGGGGACTGAGCAGGCTAAAGGAATGGTTGCAGAAAGGACACTTGTAAGTGAGCTGGGGTTGAACAGCTACAAGCATAGTGTGTTTGTGCCTGGCATGGGTAAAAACGTGAAGAAACTACATATAGCCTCCTTAGCCCAGGAAAATCTCTCAGGCAGTGTTTATCAGCAACACTGTTATATTACATATGGATTATTATTTTACAGTATTAGGTTCTTACATGTATATTTTTAAACAAGGAGAGTGAAATATTAAATTCAACAAAGAACTCCAAAGACAAGGACAATAATGCCTTGTGATATCAATTCACAGCTTGACTGAGCATTAGGTTCTAATCAGGATTACAGCTCTTACAGGCCCAGAGCAGCTATCTTTACTCCAGCTGCATAAACCCAGAATAATGAAAATTAATGATTTATACTTATGCAATACATATGAGATCAAGTTCTCTGTTGCAGGTAATAAGGAAAAGTGCTGTTGACTACACTTGAGAACTGTAATATAAATGCCAGTACCAAACAGCTGCCAGGCGCTTTTAAAATGAATTTTATAAAGATACGCCAGATTTCTTTCAGTTTATGCGCCGTGAATTCGCTAGAAGCAAGATACACAATCCAGTTAATAGCATTATCAGGATAGCAGTGTGTCCACACATTAAGACAGATGCAAGGTTCAAAGTGCAATTTGCAGATAATCATTTGGGCAAGATTATTTCATACTTCACTAATTTAGCTAACAATTTCAAAAAGGTGCTAATTAAAAAACGCCTGGGGCTGTCGCTTGCTGCCAAAATTGTAGACATGCTGCCATTGAAACGTTTCCATCTAATTATTAAAGAAAGCATTTGGACCAGTTCAGGAGTTGGAGAACAGACGCAAACTTACCAAAGTGTTAGCAAAACTCACTTTTGAAACTTCCTAAATCTGATTACTCCAACATTTTGGACAGTTTTACAACACTAACTCCATGATTAAGAGGAAATGACATCTGGGTAATAAAGGCATTGGAAAGTGCTAGATCTCAGGTATTTATTTTTTAAACCAACACCATCTTGCAGACTTCTGTTCTTTTCTCCAGTGATGTAAGTAATTGGTTTTTATCTTACTGGGAAAAGGAGTGAGAGAAATGAGATTTGCAAATATTTCATTGCCTGCTCCAATTGCAACCATTACTGATGGGGCTAAGGAACTACTGGCAATTTTGTGCTGAAAAACTGCTGGATACATTTGTACCAGTTGAACGGAAGATTCCCCAAATCCTTTTCACCAATAAAGACTTGGAGCATTACTGGTGAGATGAATAAGCAGAGTAATCCACTGAACCATATTATTCCCAGTGCAGAATCAAATAAAACTCACCAAGAATGGTGCAGATCTGGACAACAGCGAAACAAGTCTACAGCTTCTTCTTGCTGTGAAAAGCAGCTTCTCCCTCAGTGCTCCTGTTTGCATGTGAGGAGGATCATGCACTCTACTGACTGCAAAATTGCTTCTCTAATGACCAACATTTTCAGTTTGTTCTCAAGGCATCTTTAAAGGACCTACAGTTCAGAGATACTCTATCTCTGCTCGCTGGCCTGGCTGAACCGTAGGTCCCATCAAGGTTCCTCAGACTGAGCACCTAGAAACTGAAACAGTCAAAAATCCCAGATCCATTCAAATTTCTTTTTAGGTAACACACGGAGTGAGGATTTGTGAAGGCAGAAAGGAGGAAAGAGGGGCATTTAAAAATACCTTCAAAAGAGTAGAAAAAAAGAAACTGCAATTCTAGTTTTCTGAAGTTTAAGAACAATCTCCACCCCTGTAAAACCCTCCAAAGCTGATTTTCAGTTCTGATGTATCCAAACTCCTCTGGATTCTTTCATGTCCAAGTTATTACATATTTAGAGCGTGTTTCCAAGGCGCCCTTTGTGAAAGTCCATGCTGCAAGCGTGCCTGAAGCACACAGCTCCTGCGCAAACCAGTGACATGTCTGCTTTGGCACAGGCACTTGGCAAAATTCAGGAGGCCTCAACAGTATTACGAACGCTTAATCTGAGCCAAAGGCAAATGTCCTACTTAATCTGAAAGCAGGAACAAAGACAGGCAGCCAACCAACTTTATATAGATCAGCAGGAAAAAAGATGTTAAAAACCCTAGGGGCAAGTAAGTTATTGCTCTTTTCAGTCGTAAGAAGGATTTTTTCCTGTCTGCCCACCTCTGTCCTTTCGGCTGCTCACTCTGCCCTACTCTTCAGATGGTTCCCACCCTCATAAAGTGGTGGCTCTCAACTTCTTTCATATTTTTACTGTTTTACAGCAGGAAAAAGCTGAAGAAACACCTTTTACCTCCAGAGGAAGAGATGGCATTCTGGCCCACGCTCCTAGCCAGCTGGGATTTTGGACCTTACCAGAGATGACATGTAATGAAATAGCTTTTATACAAAAACACATATCATGATAGCAGGACTGGGGTCCAGCTCAGCTGACCCCGTTACCAGGATGGAACAGACATCCTGAGCAGCCACTCCTGAGCCACAAACTGAGTAAAAGGTGCATTGAAACACCACAGAAAGAAAATACAATTACAGTTTACTACATGTATAAAATACCAGAAAGGGGCATGGGGAATGCTTCACGAATTGTAATCAGTGCAGGATTGCCCCAGTAAAGTAAAACAAGATCTCATCCTAAAAGTGGGACTTTTAATTAATGTTTTGACACTATAGCCATGCAACAATGAACTGCTTGTTTATGGTTACTGAACGCATTGGTTGCTCTGTCATCTTGGTTTGAAGCAGACAGTGGCCATGTTCAAGATACTTGAAAATATGCTTTGCTTGCATTTTTTGCTGCTGCTTCTGTATCCACTATATGATCGAGTCTTATGTATAATACATGCAACCACTGCATATTTTTGAAAGCCATTTTTAAATGTCTGAACACCCACAAAGCACCTGAAAAATGTTTCTGCTGACATAAAATACTCTTCTCCTACAAAAAGAAAACTATCACTTCATTTTTAATCAGACTTTGTCCTCAGGAGAAAAAAAAAAACACCTTAAGTTTAAGAATATTTCCAATTTTAATTTAGGTTTTTTAAATCTGAAGTGGCAATTAGTATTTCCGCAACTACTATTAGTGTTATTACGAAGGATTGAGTAATTTGTTTCTTATTATACATAAAAATCTTCAGGTGGAAATTGCAAAGACAGGATCAAAGCCTGTATCATCAGCTGCTATTTACCAGAGCAAGACTTAGAGGAAGCATTTTCTGGCCCATTGTTTATCAAAGTTCCTTTTCTTATTATTTTATTTTTGTTGGATGAGCCCAGAAACAATGCGAGAATGACACTGACTGGCACAAAAAAACAAACCATAAACTTAAGAAGTGGCGCACCTCAAAGAAAGAACCGAGAAGTGGCTAAAAAGAAAGAGAAATCACAGCCATCAGTGGCAGCTGTGCTAAAACAAAACCTTTACAAGCATTCCATCAGAAGCTAGTATTTGATTTTTCTTTACCTCTCAGACCTGAACAGCTGATGGAGGCACACCTATTCCTCTGTTAACTTCCTTGTATTGCTTTTGCTATCTAGAAACCTTATCTTCAGACCTTTTTAGTCTGAAGTATCATTTAGTGATGCCATTTTAGTATACTACCCTTGTTTCTCTCACATTGCGTCTATCATTAATACAGACACAAATCTTCCAAGTGCTCTCACTCTTCAGGTCTTTCAAATGAAATTGAACAGAGACTTTATTTAAAAGGTCATCTTTAAAATTATACACAATAAATCTAACACTGGTAGAAATCTATTTTAACAGCACTCCTCCCTTATCCCCACATTTCATCTCCATTGAATATTAAGCAGCACAAATCAAAGGATGGGGCTTGTTGATTGCTTCAGACTAGCGACATTCCCTTTCACAGCCATGGCATTAAATCCTGATCTAGTGGCATTTCTATAATTAATGAGGCTAACCCAAAGACACGGACCACAAGCACTTCATCATCTCCTTCTGAACCCCAAATCGGAGCTATCATTTCCTCCCTAACATTAATTCCTCATTTATGCTCTGCCCCTGCATCTGTACAGCTACTGAGGAAGGAAATCATCTTTCTTCCCATCGTAAATCATGCAGATGTGCTTATCAAGTCCAAACAGAGACTCAAGATCGTTTAGGAGAATGAAAAGCTAAAAATAATTTTTAAATGTCAGAAGCACATAGATATTCCAAAGGTTTCTCAAGATATAAATTAATCAAACATATTTACGATAATGTAAAATTAAGAAATAAAAGGTCCCATATATCTTAGCGATTTCTAAAGACTGAATTTAATAGTCATTTAGTCATCCAACAACACTGACTGTCAAGCGATGGATCATTAGCATGACTTCAGTCAATGGGGCTACTGTGCTGCTGCCTTTGAAATTCTGAGGAGGCATCTACCTGCAGCACTGTTTGCACCTGTCCACCGAGGTCCCCTAACACTTTTCCCACACCACCACCTTGCCTTCTCCTCTCTCTCTTCCTTGTCTTACCTTGTTGGGGCTGTAAATCTCACGCTGCTGTGTGGTCTCCGTTTTCTGTCCCAGAGCATACTCCGACGTTCACTTTCCTCGGTGGCCTGTCTTCCTTGCATATGTAGGTCCACAAGCTGCCACCTTCCCAGTTGTCTTAGTCTTTTTCTTGACATTTACTACCTTGCAGGATAACCATTTTCCCCTCAAACCCATGAAAGCAAGTCACATTCTGTCCCCAAAGGCTACTCTGCTCAAACAATCCATCCATCTCAAAAACTCTCCTGGGGAAGCGACCAGTTTTTTGCCTTGCCTCCTTCCAGTTCAGATGCTGCCTCGTGCCCTGCCACAAGGAAGGCCTTTGGAGACCTTGGCCACGGCGTTGGTTGTGCCTCCTGCCCACCCGCTCACCCCTCTGGCCCTTCCTACTGGGGAGCAGCTCGATTCCCACTGTCCATCATGGGATGGGAAGGAGATAGCTCAGCCAGACCCCAAATCCCAAATCTATCACCTTTTGTGCAGCCACAGGAGACCTACTGGGTTCACTGCATCCAAGTATTTTCTTCTAGGACAAGGGCAGCACTCCTTAAAACAAGAAAACCAGGCTGCCAGGCCTCTCCCCTGTGCCCCTACCACCTTGCTGCCACAGAGGCCTGGCAGCACCCGCCTCACAGAAGCCTGAGCAGGACCAGGCACTTTGGGGCTGGAGCAGAGGCAGGGCAGGGAAAGCGGGGTTCCTTCCCGCAGGGACACAGGGAAGCTGGGAGGCCCGCTCTGACAGAGCTACTGCTCTGTCCCCCCTGCGCCACTCGGGGATTACACACGTGCAGTCTCAGCACGCAGAGGCTGAGCTTCCTCTCATACCGAAGATGGTGTCTTTGCCCCTCTCCAGCTGATCCCCCACTACCTTCGCCCCAAGTGCCGGCAGTTCTCCAGCTCCCAGTCACCCTGCCGTGCTCCGTGGGCTGCAGTGGGAGCTGTCACGGGGCAGGCCGGCAGCATGGAACGGGAGAGGAGGAAGCTGAGATGCATCTCGCTCCCCCTTCTGAGCATGGGCTTAAGCATCCAGATCCGGGGGGTATGGATGTCATACAAAAGTCTAATGTGCCAATAGTTAAAAGCAGATATTTATCTTCCATATCCTCCAAAGGACAAGAAACAAACTACAGATCAAAATGTGTAAAATCGCAGAGTAAAACTATCATCAAAAGAATTCTCTCATCCTTGGAGCATACATAGGATGAAAAAAAAATAATGATGTGGCTCCAGTTTATGCAAAATGAATACCCAGAAGCAAATCAGCATTAGCACACAGTCTAGGATAACAACTGCCTTTTTTTCTGTGGAGAGAATGGTTATTTACTGCTTAGATATTCTCATAAATGCCGACTTGTAAAACTGTCCTGAAAATTTACATGTGCAAGCACACCACTTTCTTCCCCAACCTTGCAAGAACCATAAAGAAGTAGAAACAAAACACCCTAGTAATAGTCCAGCTTTCAGTGAAAAAAATACACATGCCTGGGAGATGTAAACTTTTTCATACCTTCTGTAAATGCAGACGACTCTCTAAATATTTAGAGAAAAGTAACATAGTTGCCCTGAAGACCAAGTCTAAGTAACAATATATTAGTTCAAGGACACTAAAAAAAAAGAGGAAAAATGTTGGAAAAGAGTTTCAGGAAGAACAGCAAATACACTCTGTGCACAAACCAGGACTCTGCATCTCCTCCGAGCTGCTGAAGTCCAGACTCGCAGCCTAGCAGGGAAAGGAGAGGTCATCATGGGAGAGTGAGGGACAGCTGAGAGAGAGGAAGGAGAGCTCATCATGGGAGAGTGAGGGACAGCTGAGAGAGAGGGCAATCCGGCACTTTCTACCCTATCACAGAGAACCCATGGTAACGAACCCACAACAAAGCCACATTGTTAAGCCAGGCAGGATGAGCTGTGACTCTCAGAATGTTTCTCCCCCTGAATAACGATTTAAAAGAGAGAATTGGGGAGGATACCAAAGCTTTATTTCAGCAAATGCATTTTAAAATCAAAATCTAATCCCATCAGAAGTTTATGTCATTAATTGTTTCATACATATGTGTCTTGTTTCAGGTTGATTTTTATTTTTTTTCCTCCAACCACTGCTGTTTGGTTACAGGAACCTAGTGCTGCGGAAACCATTCTTCTGCAGCAATGGTTCACAGCAAGGCTCATCATGCAACACAGCTGGAAATGTGAGTTTCCTCTGCTGGTAAAGTCTCTAGCATTTATCTGTGACACTGAAGGGAAAAACCAAACAAAAACCCACCAAAGCACTGACTTCTCATGCAGAGGACCAGCAGCCTGCTCTGCCCCACCCTCCCCTGCTTTCCTTAGGGACCTTCCTCCCTCCGAGAGGTGAGACTGCTCATCCTTGCAGACTGCAAACTGGCCTCAAAAACGAGACACAAATGATACCCATTATCTGTTGTGGGAGGCCTAAGTGGCTCCATGATCTTTCCATGCTGGTGTGTCAATGGAAAAGGTCCAGCAGAATTTGGCCACCCAAATTACGGCCCCATCTGAGCCATAGAATCAAAGCAAAATCCAATTCAAAGCCAGGCTTTTGGAGAAAAGTTGTAGAGGAGCCCAAGGCAATAACTCTCCAAAGGAAAAGAGAAAGCTCATTTTTGAAGGAGATCAGTAGTACTGGGGGACTTGCCCTGTGAGCAAAGACAAGGAAGGCAGCTGGCAAAAAATCCACAAAATATCCAACAATCCCCTGCTGTGATGTGATGGTAATTTATCTGTCATGAAGGCTGTCAGCAAAAAGTTAAATATTTTGTGCACACTTAAATCCAATAGTGAGTTAAGATCAACAAAGCATTTGCCTAATCTGGCTGCAAAAGCCCTGTAGCCTGACTGAATAATTAATAAGCTTTGGGTACTCAGTATGGCAGCCAACTAGGAAGAGTTCTAGACCAAAATTAGTAATATCAAAAGCAAATTAAGGATAAAAATCAATAAATGCTATCTTTGTTCTTCCTTTACCTGTTACACGATCTGATTTTCCTTTCAAAAACAGCAAGGAAGGACTCACTTTAGGCAGTGAAAGCCTCTTTTACCCCCTCATGCAAGGAAGTGTTTTGCATTGCACCTGCAGTGCCGAAATGTAAAAAGCTTTCCCATTTTTAAGTGCTGTGCTGCACACTCCTCTACAAAAAAGCCACAGGAGTTGATGTTTTCAGAGGTGATGAACTCCTGTACTTCACAACGGTTTCAGCACTGGTACAAATCAATAGATGTCTGACTTACGGGCAATCACTGTCTGAACAAGTTTTTCATGTTGTTTTTTTTTCCCCTCCCTTCATCGAACAGCATTTGTCACGGGTATATTGGCACCATCTTCCCTTTGTTTCCCACTACAGGACTCTTGGATCCTATGGCTACAACCGCCACAGCTGTACTCACCCCCCGGCCGGGGCCAATCAACAGCCTCCCCCCCTTCCCCAATCCTGCCGGCTGCCTGCCCTGGGGTGCTGAGGTCTCACCCCCAGGGGGTTGGGGGGGCTCCCCTGCCCCTGCACTGGCACCTGCAACAGGCCCTGGCCACAGGCCCTGGCCAACCTTGGGGCCGTGTGGCTGCCTCGCCAGTGAGGTGGGGGGTAGGGGGGGGGTCCGGGAACAAAAAAGGAGGAAAAAAAGGAAAGGGGAAAACAACAAAACAAAAAAAAAGGAAAGGGGAAAACAACAAAACAAAAAAAAAAGGAAAGGGGAAAACAACAAAACAAAAAAAAAGGAAAGGGGAAAACAACAAAACAAAAAAAAAGGAAAGGGGAAAACAACAAAACAAAAAAAAAGGAAAGGGGAAAACAACAAAACAAAAAAAAAGGAAAGGGGAAAACAACAAAACAAAAAAAAGGAAAGGGGAAAACAACAAAACAAAAAAAAGGAAAGGGGAAAACAACAAAACAAAAAAAAAGGAAAGGGGAAAACAACAAAACAAAAAAAAAGGAAAGGGGAAAACAACAAAACAAAAAAAAAGGAAAGGGGAAAACAACAAAACAGGAAAGGGGAAAACAACAAAACAGGAAAGGGGAAAACAACAAAAAAGGAAAGGGGAAAACAGGAAAGGGGGGTGAAAAAAGAAAAGGGGGAGAAAAGGAAAGGGAAAAAGAAAGGAAAAAAAAGGAGAGGGGAAAAAAAAGAGGAAAAGGAAAAAAAGAGGAAGAAAACAACAAACCACCCCACCCTCAAAATCCTCCTTTTTCTTCCTAAAACAAGGCCGCGCCGCTCCGCCCCCCCCGCCGCCCGGAAGCGGCGCGGCTGCGCGCACGCCGTGCGTGGTGACGTCACCGCCCTCCGCCGCTGTGCGACGTGGCCTTCGCCCGGCGGCGCACTCGGTAAGATCCGTGCGGGCACCCCCGGCCCGGCCCGGCCCCTCCCGCCCAGGGCGCCCCTCGGCCGGAGGAGCCAGGGAGCCCCCTCAGGGAGCCCCGGGGGCGCTGGGCCGGCGGGATGCGGGGATGTGGGTCAGGCGGGGCGGCCCGGCCTCGGCCGCAGTGGGGAGGAGGGGGAGCGGCAGGGAGACCTGAGGGGGCTGGTGTGGGGGACGCCTCTGTCAGAGAGCCCGTGCTGATTCACGGCGGCAGGTCCCGCTGGCCGCGGTCCCGCGCGGGGGAGGGCGCGCTGGCAGGTGCTGCTTTTGAGGGGGAGATGAGGCCGTGGCATTTCCCTCGGTGCCCGCCAGCCCTCCAGCAGCCTCTGGCTTGGGGGTTTCTTGAAAAGGGTGACTTTTGCCTGTTCAGATGCCTTCAGTAGTGTTCTCAGAAACACAGTGTAGGAGAAAAGCTGAAAGCAGGCTGTGATGGAGGTGTTGCTTTCCTCTTCTGTGCTGAAAGGCAAAACTTTTCATATTTTTTGCAGGCAGTGGTGGGTCCTCATGTTCATATATTGATACAGTGTCTTTATTTTCTGCAAAGTGGAAGTATCCTTTAAAGTCTGCTTAGGTTCAAATATGATATTTTAAGCTATCTTAGGTATTTCCAAATTCTGTAGGTAACTGCTCCTTATACTTCTGTAATTAAAAATTTCTCCCTTTCAGTATACATGTGGCACCACGAATACTAAATCTGTTCATCTTCACAGGCAATCATGGATCAGGTGATGCAATTTGTGGAACCCAGCCGTCAGTTTGTAAAAGATTCTATACGACTTGTTAAGAGATGCACCAAGCCTGACAGGAAAGGTAAAACACACAATAAACCAGAACACAATCCTTATTTCATCTTATATCTTGCCATGTATCTTTCCATGTGTCACTTCTGTTGATTCATTTGTTGTGAAGGTTTCTCAGCTTCCAGTATGAAATCTTAACTTGAGCAGTTGTCCAAATGTTGTTGGGTTTATGGTTCTGGATATAATAAACCTGAATGTTTCCTTTTCTGTGTGTACGTAGGTGTGTATTCATAAAATAGGCGAAGTAGTTAAAATTAGCCATTTTGAGACAGGCAAGTAATAATTTTCATGTATTGGGTAAACTGATCTGTGAAGAACTTGGGTGCACTTTGAAAAGACCAGTCCAGTTTGACTGATTGCAGTTAACTTGAGGGAAATTCTGGAGAAAACTTTTTGTTACATGACCTTGGAGGAAACGCATCATTTTTGGAGACTGGAAAGGAGCTCGGATTGCTTTTTGCACTGCCCGTGCAGTACTTTGCAGCTGTCGGTGACTGCCTGATTAGGACAGGAAGAACTTTGTTGCTGAAGGTATAGAAGAGGTGTCTGAACTTTCTCGGAGGCATTAGAGAGAAGCTACAACCAGGATCCAACTGGTTGTCCTTAATGGTAGTAGTTACGATGCTTTATTCACGTGCGCAGGGTGAAGTTTACTGATGTCTTTTGAGATCAGTAAGGAACTTCATTCACTGACTGGCAGGGTTGTGAGGGGCTGTTGACCTTGGTCCACTTCATGGCTGCTGTTTTAACGTAATGGAGAATATCACTTAAAAGCTTGACTTCTGTGGGCACTTAAGATGCTATCTTCCTGTGATTAATGCAGCTTTTCCATTTTTGACATTGTATTGGCGATTATTTTCAGGGCTTGTAGGGATATGAAGGAAAGATAATAGAATAAGTGTTCCACGAATTGTTATGGACTGTGGGTATTTTTGATTCTGCTTATTATTTAAAAAACCTTAGATCTGCCATGCTTTGTGGAAAGCAGCATCTTCTCTCTTAGTCTCATCTGTTTTCTGAAAAAGTGGATTTGTTTCTCAATGTCAATGGAGTTTGCTTTTGAACTGCTTCCTGCATTAACTACCGTTTTCTAAAGAGAGCGCTCTCCTTTGGTCACTGTAGTGCACATCTCCTGTATGCCATACGCAAGGCTTCCTAGACTAAATTTTTTTTTCTTTTTGCAGAGTTCCAGAAGATTGCCATGGCAACAGCAATAGGCTTTGCGATAATGGGATTTATTGGTTTCTTTGTCAAATTGATCCATATCCCAATCAACAATATCATTGTGTAAGTAAATATGACCTTCAATTTCACTAAATTCTACACTCATTTTTACCTGCTCAGTTTGAAACAGGATGTTAGTGAGCCCTGCAGGATCCATGTTGCTTTTGTATCTGTGCCTTTCACATGTTAGTGTAATATGGCAGGTGTTGCTTGATTCAGAGGACTTCATCAAGAAGTACGTTGTTAATTTAGCATGCCGCAGAATATTAGGTGCATACTTCTTTGGTTTTTTTTGCGTATTCTGCTTCAAAACTGAATGTCAAAGACTTTGATTTCCAGTTCTGCAGTGTGTGTTTGACCATAGAACCCTTACATTATTTGCATCTTACATACTCTTACTGTTTCCAGTTTATCATTGGTTATCCAAAGTAAATGCATGGATGGTAAGGTAGAGAAAAGTGAGTGATTGTGCTGGAAGATGACAGGGCACAGAACAAAGTTGGTCTTGTTTCATTTACGGAGTGCTAGATATGCTTGAAGCTTTGTTTTATGAGTAACTGCATTCTGTAAAATACCTTTTGGAATGGATGTTGCAGCACGGAAAACTTGCCCGTTAAGTTGACTGGCAGCTGCGGTACTGTCTGATTAACACTACCAATTAAAACCCCTCAGATTCCCCAGAGCTGATGCAATCCCTGTCCTAGCACTTGAACAGGTTAAATACTGTCCCGTGACCGTGACATGTGGCTTGCTTATACCTGTAAGAGTGGTCCTCTAGGCAAGGAGAAATGTTTGAAAATAGGGGATAAGCTGTAACGGTAGTAATGTTTGTCTTAACAAGGCAACAGTGGGAGGATGAATTAGACTTTTAGATGGGATTGCTTGATCACACTTGATTAGTTGAAACTGATTACTTTGTTCTCTCAACAGAGGCGGCTGAATAGTCATCATGAAGAACAAGACATTGTGACACTTGCTGCAAAGACTTCACAGCTTTAACTTGTTTGCTATTAAACAAGCTCAGTTTGGGTTTTCAAACATTCTTGTCATCTGATTCCTTTTTATTCCTCTGTATGCGATCATACCTGTCTACATGACAGGCTTTTTTTTTTTTTTAGTAGTAGTAGAGTGGGTGTTGTGTTGTGTTTTGTTTTGTTACTACTTTCAACTGTAATAGAATGGGGTAGGAAGGAACCTTGGAGGAGGTCTCTAGTCCAGCCTCCAAGGGTGACAACTGTACAGCCTCTCCAGAAGCTGTTCCAATGCTTAATTTACTGCTAGTAAATTAATTCACTGCTTAGTAAACAGCATTGTTCCAGCAAAAGTAGGCAGCAAGAAAACAGCGTCCTCCAAAGTGGTGATTTAAAAGTCTGTCAACTGGAATTCTTGTCATTTCTGGAATCACCATCATTACCCCTAAATCCTTTCTGTATTTGGAAGTCCTGTTAGGTTATATTATGTAAATGACTGGAAAAACAACTCCATCAAATGAAGAACTTGCATTGCCTGTCCTTATCCCGATGGCATAATTAAGAAAGCCAGACTTAGTTAGTTACTAAGATGTACAGTTCAAGGTTAATTTAGTTGTCAGAGATAGTAAGCAGTCCTTCAGCGAGTCAACAACTTGCTCCTGCTGTTGGGCAGGATATACATCCGTTTTGGATACTGGTTCTGTAAGACAACTGCACACAGACTCATGAAGGGCTCTGAATTTGTTGACCTGGTAGCTTCCATTATTAAATGATTGAATGTTTTAATTTTAAAAAATAAGCCTGCAAAAACTGGTAGATGCATTGCTCTTCCTCAGATAGAGATTAAGAAATTTATATTTCACTCCAAAAAGCTTATTGTAAGCGTTTGGTATTTGCAGAAGTTACAATGCTACTTCTATTACAGACTTTAAAAGCACTGGGAAATCTGATATTGGTATTACAGCAAAACTGAAGCTTCTTCAGTATACAAACTTGCTTTGTAAGTAGAAAAGTTCAATTATTACTCTTCTTGAGAAATCTTCACCAGCACCTACATATGCTACAAACCAGGACAGAAGAATGAGATTAACTACTCTTATTGCTATCACCTTTTAATGTAGTTATGCTATGTGCAACTGTGTACTGTATTTCCTTTTGGCAAAAGGAGAAAAAGTAGTTCAGTATTGGAATAAAATGCTTCTTAAAAATAGTCTGAACTAACCAGATAAGCAGTAGCAGTTCCTTTATATTCACTTCTGTGGTGATTGTATTGGGTGGTAGCTCATGTGTCTTCTGATTAAGTAGAGTGAGGTGCTAGAATGAAGTACTCAGTTATTGCTACTAATCTTGATTTGATCTCATCCAACTTTTATTTCAGACCTATTTTCCATTCAGTACATAAAATCAGTGGCTGCTTATATCTTTTGGAACAGCTTTACTGTCTGAATTCAGCAGAATTTTGCAGTAATTGGAGTTGAGTCAGATCAGAAAGGTAGCTGTAGCTGACCTTATCTTTTGATAGCCATTGTCCACAGCAAAGGCTTGTCTGTCTCAATGGTCACAATCCCGGAGTCATCATAGGTGTTGGAGGTGCTGACGAGTGTTCCAAACTTCAGCAGCTGGTTAGCTAGGAAAAGTAAGTAAAGAGACTTAGTGGTACTCTTGAAACAAATGCAGTGATGTACATTTGTTGTTGTAAGGACTGCTGCTCCTGCAAAGAGGGAAAAAACCAGCTGAGTAAATCTAACCCAAATAAACAATATCTAAAATAGAAATGCTAAATATTAATTAGAAGGCTTGTATGAGACTATACAATGACCTGTAGAGGGAATAAATTAATACATAATCCCCAGATTAGCATTTTGAGTTTACAGCAGATTATTACAAAAGCAGATTGTCGAATGTTTCCCAGAGTTTCACATCTGGAAACTTGTGTTTTATTAGCATCAGCTCAAGTACCAGTGCTACACGAGGTATTTCAAGTAAAAGGAAGCAGAGGATCTTGCTGTGGTTCCAAATGTGGGATTTGCTTTAGCTCAGCAACAAGCCTATAATCTCTTTAAATGTGAACAGTTCTGGAGCAAAGGCCAGCACTTAAAAGTGATGATATTTAACAACTTCTGAAATAAGTGACTTTTCTTCTATTGCATACCTAGTGAGGTAGGTGTCCATGTGCCTTAGAAACCAAGTACCATTACTCTAACAAATAGCTAATGTCAATTTTAGGAGAGTTTAACACAGCGAACAGTGCAGTTGTAACAATAATTTTGAAATATTCTTGGAAGTTTTAAACAACCATTCTGTACTGTTTTAACTGACATGTTTTAAGGGTCACAAAGACTTCCTACAAGCTGATACCAAAGATACAAGCTGCCCTTAAACCAAAAAATGCAGTTTCTAACTGTTATTTTCCATTTTCTCCCTTTTGGAGATAGCATTGCTTCTATTTTGCAAACATAAAAACTTCCCCAAAGGCGCTCTAAGACTAGTCAGTTCTGTGTTAGTCCTTACTCATATAAAGGTCCAGAGTAAGAACTCTAAGTCTATCCTTTGTTTTAGTCTGTAAAACAAGCCAACTGACAGCTCTTACTCACTGGTGCCAGAGAGTTACATTTCCATGGAGGATACAAGGAGAGCTGCAGCTGGGGAGAACTCTTCAGGCAGATCAGCGAGTGTGTGGCCTCTCAGAATTTCCAAATTGTGCAATAATACTGAAGGAGGACTCCTGGATTTGCTATCAAGCAGCCCATTGCAAATGGAGGTCTCCCTGTGATCAGGAGATGTGCAAAACAACATATTAAGCTCTATTTTGTGATTTGCACAGGAGACAAATACTCAGATCATGGATGTGAACGTGGGCTACAGTAAACGGGTGTAGTAATGTACTATTACAATGCATGTTACACTCTCTACCCATTGTTGAAAGCTGTGCAGGAGGAATTGATCTTGCCAGGCTGTACACCTTGAAAGTGGGAGACGAGAGTCTGACAAAAGGCAGGACATACACTGTGGTTCAGTGTCTTTTCTGCCAAATCTGCACTTGCCGCTACTTGTTCCTGCTCCCACTCTTGTTAGCCTCAACGAACTGAAGAGAAGGTTTTAGCTGCTAGCTCTGCTAGCTCTTTGGTTAGAGTAACAGCTGAGTTTCACTACTGCTTTAAACTGAAGAGTCCTGCCATTTGAATCTCTCAGGGGGTTGGAGTGTAACTGCAATGCAGTACAGAAGTTCAGAAAAGAGGAAGGAAACAGTACTGTACTAAATCAATTATGTACCTAAATAAAGGTGCTAGATTCTATCAGGATGATTTTAGACACACAACAGTGCTAGCCAGGCTCTTAGACAAATGCCAGGAGGAATGAGTTTTGGTGTTTGCCTTTGGAAGAGACGGCAGAGGCCGATGGGGTTATGCCTTGCCAGACGCTGATGCACTGGACTGAGTTGCCAGAGAACCCAGATTTCACCCTTTGCAGGTAAACAGGTCATTTAATGAAGATGAGGTAACAGGCAGAGTTCACTTTGTAAAAATACTCCCAAAATACTGTGTTAAGTGTACGGTCAAGTTATGAATGTTTCTAGTCAGTTTTAAGAGGGAAAGAACCTTAAATAGTTTAAAATATTTGTTGATACAAAAATGATCCATTTTTGGTTACTATATATTGAAGCTTGAAGGTGGAGGGAGGAAAAGTTTTGTGGATCAACTCTTCTGTATAAACCCACTCATTCAGTATCATTTATTGCTTCTTGTGAAGACTGTCAGAATAATTCTTAATGTTTCAGCTTTGCATATGAAATAATGGCTCTGTAGAAGGCAAGAATTAACAACAACATGGCAGCTTAATGAAACAAAATCTAAAGCAGTATTTCTTCATGCATAAAATTAAGTGAAAATCTTGGCTTTTTTTCCTTCAAATAAAAAGTTCTTGCCCACTAGATGGAGCCTTTTATCTTTACCAGATTTTGTGCTGCACAAGGATCATAGTTTGAAATGCTGAAGTGAAAAAATGAAAAAAATCCCTTTAAAACAGTACTGCTGATTCACGTGGCTCAAATGGACCAATTCCAAGTACTTGGTTTCACAACCAGCCAACATTTCAACTAACGTAATTAAAAATGCATGCTTTCCATTCAATAAATGAACAGTAATAAATGTGAAAAAACAGGTTTACGACAGTAAAGGAAATAAGAGGATGTACGTACCTACTGCTTCTAGGAAAACGTCTGCTGTGTCATGCATTATGATGTGAAGTTTACAAGGTCAAAGAAGTGGGAAGTTTTATCAGTTCATACCTGATCCATTCCCTTTTTTTAAATGGCTTTCAGTCTTACTTGTTAAATCCTAACAAGAGCTTATGCCTTGGGAAAAAACACTATTACAAAAAAAATCCCCATTCTTGCCGTTGCGATTATTTTTCTGAAGTGCATTCCTTTTTATTTTCTAATATTTAGCAAGTATAGTTTTGATGGGTACCAAATATTATTTTATTAAAGGATTTCACATTGTGGTTTTTTTTTTTTTTTTTAAAAAATCTAAATTACAAAAACCCTAGGATTTCTAGAATGCTCTAATTAAATTTATTTTGGATCACTGAAATTTTTCTTTTAGACAAATAGTAGTCTTTTGGTTTTCATGAGAACCTTCAAGAGCTGATTTGGATAAAACCGTAAGTGATTCATGGAAAACACCCTCCCTCTTCCAGCAGTGCTAGACATTTTTTATCCCTGAAGTTTTGCTTAGTGCTTTGGTTCCAGTCAAACTGTGTTTACTGATAATAGGCTGTTGATGAGAAAACTATTCTACCCAGCTCCTCCAATGTAGCTATTTCATTATTCTCCATCTATAAAGTTATCCTGTCTCGGTGGCCCTGAGCCTAGGTGGCCATGCCTTCAAGAAAAGCCATGGAGGCCATGAGTGGTTACATGAGAAGGTTGCGAAGTAGTAGTTCTGTGGTGTGGTTTTGAAGTCTGAGAACTCTGGACTTCAGAACTAAAACCAAACCTGCCTTTTTCTGGGGAAAAAAAAAAAAACCAACAAAACAACAAAATAAAAAACAAACAACAAATCTATTATGAGACAGGTTTTTATGGTGTGCCCAGTGTTCTGATCAGTAACGAAAGATTCTCATTTCTGTCTGATGGATTGCAATATGTCACTAATTCAGACATAAACATGGTCATGGGCAGGGCTTATTTTGATGTGGTAGTGGAATCTTCTAGGAGTTTTTATTTTGTTTAGCAGGTGGTTGAATCTGTCGGAGTTTGAGAGTGTTGGAAATAATTTAGAGAAGAAATCTGAGGGCTCATAGGTGAGCTTCCCAAAGGAGCGTAATCACAGAGATCATTATTTCTTAGACATCCCTTTTGCTGAACAAATTATATGACAAAGGAGGTCTCATTAACACTAAGACTGCTTGTTTCCACTATTTTATTGCTCATCTTTTGATACTTTTTTTTTTTTTTAACACACAATTATAAGGATGCCATGTGGAAAATTTTAATCTCAGATGTAAGCTTTTGAAAATTGATGAATCTTATGGCTGCCAGAACATTTGGAAATGCTAACAAAATGCACCCTTATAAGTAATCAAGCTATATAAAAAACCAAACAAAAACCCCCAAACCTAAAAATGTATTTTAAAAACTGTTGTCATATTTATACCTCTACCATGGCTGGGAGTTTTATTTTTTAGTTAATGGTAAAGAAAATGAGACCTAAGCTTTGCTTGCAATGTGTTCACCGTCGTGCTGCAGGCTTTCAGCCTGGAAACGGAGAAATAGTGTGGGCTAATTACAACCAGATTGGGTCTCATCATGTTAGGTGCTGCAAAAACATTAACTCTCAATATCAGGTTATTCCTCTTAATAACTGTATTCATGATCTAGTAGACTTACAAACATTATTTCTATGACTTCACTGTACTATTTAGGATACTTAAAGTTCAGTCCAGCAGAAGAGAGCTTATATCAAGGTCTCATGCACATCTTGTAAACTGCACTTAAGCAGACTTGAGGGAGGCATATACAGAGAAAAAAACTACTTCTTAAACATATCATATATGGCAAAAGCAAATTATGTCATTAATTTGAAAGGCTTAATTGAACAAGCAGGCCCTCTGGTTATTCCTACATCTGTCCCAAAGCCACAGTGAAATCTGGACAGCTGAGAGAGAGGCTTTTAACCACAGTATCTAATGGTCATGCTGGAAGAGGAGTTCACGAGGTGCAAGTTGTTCCTTAGCAAGGCACAGATTTAGTGAAGGAAGTGATTTTGGCGTGAGAATGGCCCAACACTCACGCCTCATGTCTGTTATCCAAAGACACCTAGGCAAATGGAAGCCTTTTGGAAAGCCCTTGAATGCAGGAGTAGCACGAGTGTCCCCACCTCATGGGATTTCACCAACAAGTCAGGGTCTTACTAGTATTACCACCAATGACTGAGAACAAAACACCATCACGATAAGCGTGTCCCACATAGATACTGTGATTCCTTTTCTCAGCTGTGTGTCTCAATTACTTCCTGAAATATGTAAAGTCACACCTTGCTGGTTTCCACCACTGAAAATAGAAATAGCTACAGGAATACAAGCTGATTGCCACTGCTGGCATGGATGTTTGGAATATCAAAATAATTAATTATTAATTAAAAGCCGTATTATAGTGAATGTAATCCTCTTCCCCCTAGGCAAATGCTGCATCAAAATGATAGAAAATTAAGATCAATAAGCTGAAACACAAGTTAAAGTGAAATATTGAATTACCATTTGGTATCCTATTACGGTTTATCTGGAGAGGATTTCCCTGAAGTTCTGTGTTAGGAGCAAAATCTGCATTTAAATGGAGATGCATTAGTAACGCATGAGCTAGTACTTTGCAGGTCACCCTGTGTCTGCAGAACAGCAGCATTAATTTTGCTATTTAAAAATAAAAACCAAATGGTTTATAGACTGATTTTACTTTCCTTCTTCCTAGTTTTACACTTGTGATTAGACTGACTTCACTGGAGTTAATCTTGATTTACACTGATGGATACAAAGGAAAAACTGGGTCCTTGATCTCTGTGCAGTGGGAACTGCAAACTGGAAGTTGCAAATAACAGTAATTTACAATAAAACACGAACTATTTTCAATACTGACACAACACAGAAGTACCATAAAGGCTTGCCGAGTCTGCTGGGAGGGGACAGGCTAGCCTATCATGGCACAGATCCCCTCAGGGCCAAGAGAAGTTTTGAATAAGCAGAGATTGCACTGGGCAATTTTTATTGTAAACTATTGCAACTTTTAATATCTGTTTTTGTAGCACAGAACAATGGTTTTGTAATCTCAACAGATTTGTATGAGCGGGCTCACAAAAGCGTCGAGAGGATACAGGGTGAAGGGGACCCAGCAGGCAGGACCAAGTTGTTATTCTACTGGTTCAGATGCTGGCAAAGACTCTGGGCAGGGGCTCTGCAGCACAGGCTGCCTGGCCTCACATCGGTGGGAACGCAGGAGGTGACAACAAAAGCACTGGCTGGCAAGGCTTAATGATTTCATTTAAAAAGAGAGAAAAATATGTTAACAGAACTGTGTGTTCCACCCTGGCTAGAAACCACCCATGTTGGGTGAGCCTTCAGAAATGCAAATGGATGTCAGAAGTTTTCACATTTATTTCCAGCACACATTTTTTTCCACATACTTTTCCCAGCTTTGTAATCATGGTAGTACTGTAAGAATAGCTTGAACTCCTCCTGTCATATCACCTGCTTGGTGGCAATTTAAAATGATAAGCTGATAAAAATGGTGCTAAGAAATTGAGCACTTCCTACACTAATGTCTCTGCTGTTACTACTCCTTCACCAAAACCAACAAGAAACATTAACTGCAGGAAGTTTCTACGGCTATTAGCAGCATTTTAGTACTACTAACAAGATATGCTCCAGTGTTGTTCAAAATCACTTTGGCCTCTTAACTTAATTAAAGTGGCCTGGAAAGTCTGACGTGGAAACTGTATATACTATTTTCAGTAGTGCCTCTCCCATCTAGGTGTGATAAAGCTGTACCAATACTACAATATAGAAGTGATTTACCAAAAATGTAAGTATAAAAAAAGGAAGTCAGTGAAATAGCTGGTCTGGAAGATTTTTTCACTAAGCTAAAGCCAAAGCCAGGCTATGAAGCAATTTAGAGAATTTAGTTTAGCCAGTAAGAAGCAGTGTGTTTACTTCCTTTTTGATGCTTTCCAGTAAGTTTATATAATGTTTATCAAACTACTTACAACTCTGAGGGGCTGTACAAGTGACAGGTACTATTAATAACAGTGTTAGAGCACTGAAGAAACAGCTGCAGAAATAAAATACAGCCTCAGTTTGACAGTCACTACTGTAGAGATCTTGCATATAATCTAGACAAAATAACTTGTTGCTATTTTGGTCTATCTCTACTTTGTGTTGTGAGATAAAGAACGTTATTCTCATGAGAAAAAGGGGCAAGAGTAATGCTGAGCTGCATCAGCTAATGAATTGTCTTAGCTATAAACATCCATAAGACACCTCATAGTGCACATCATCCTATTACGCTGCCATGCTTTAGAGACATCACCTAGTCACACAAAGCTGAGAATGGCAATCTGTTACAACACAGAAACCCGAGATTAGCTAAAAACAATGGCGTTCTGTCTTGGCATGTAGGTCTGAAGCTCTGCTTTGACATGATGGCAAATAACCTGAAAGTACTTGCTATTTTGAAAGCTGCTACACTGCCAAGTCGATATAATGCATCTAATGGTGAAAAACACTGAATTTGTTAAAGGAAGATAGCCAAACGATCCTAGCAAATGACCACACGCAGGGCTGCAGAAAGGAGTGAAATTTCCCCTGCATTCCTCATGATCGGGCCATTGGAGACAGGGAAGAGAGATGGGGGAAGACGGAGGAGAGGCAATCTTTTCCTGACACAAACCTCAGGGCTAGTAGACTATGTCCATGTGCTCAGGCTTTGAACAACTTGGCACCAGAAAGCTTTTCAACGCAACCAGATCCAGGACTGACCTTGATCAACATCTTGCCTCTAGCTACAGTCATTTTCCCACACTTCATATAAAGATGAAAAAAAACGCCCTCCCACAGAAACCTATCTATCCTTCAATGGGTTTTTGAGTGTGATATTAGTTAACCAGAACACATAGCTAATTATTTTTCTCTTCTATTCTTTGGAATCCTGATAAATCCTGTCACATTTAGATTCATAAACTCACAAGAAGAGGCAGTAAAAGAGGATTTTAAAACACATGCATAATATAAGTCTTACAGCTTCTGTGTGGTACCATTGTTCCCATTGTTTGCAAAAATGTGCAGATACAATGATTATTCTTGTAACGTCCAAACCGGGCCTGTAGCTGAAAATATGGGTATATGGATATTTGCTCATTTGGGTTGAAGGACTTTGTTCATCCGCTCCATGAAGGAGAACAGCAGCACTGCCATAAACACTGCACAATGGTCTCAGCCAACCTCTTCTACTGCCTACCAGTGCGTAGGAAGAGTCCCCAATGTCAAGTATGCCATCAAATTTAGCACTGCTCTGCTTCCTTTCTCTGTGGTGGGGATGCGATTTTCCTAAGGGAGTTGATCTAAAGCCAGTCCCTAGCCAGCCCTGAAAAACAACTTTAAGCAGGCTAGATTCTCCTCCTTATCACTGCTGCCAGCACCAGCTCAGCTCCATATCCAGAGTCCTGTTCTGCTGCACAAGTTGCTCTGTCACTGGGCTACAGTGCCAAAATTAAATTAAATATAATTTGACAAAGCTCTGTAAAGGCTCAGTCCTTAACTCCAGCTTCTGCCGTGTTTTGTAGGGGCAGGAAGCAGAGCAGCTGAGCGGTAGCGGGCTGGAACCACTATTTGTGGCAGAACAAAGGTGGCTGTACACAACGTGCAGTGTTACCATAGTGAAGATCAAAGCAGATCTTCTGAACTCTGGGAGGGTTTCAACATATTGCAGATTTAAACCCTTCCCCCCCAAGTCCAGCCCCCACCAGAACTGACCCAGACCACGGCTGCTCTGTTCCGAGTCGTAGGTGGCCCCCAGGAGCCGCATATGTGCCGCAGACTCCCTCAACCACCAGTTGCAGAGCTTCCTGCTCCCAGACCTCATGGCAATGAAGCTGCCAGACCAGACAGGCTATTAAACTGTGCCAGAACTGTGGATCTGGTGCTCGCAGAGCTCCTCTGACCACAAGGAAGCAAACAGTTGCCTTCACCGCTGAGCACTGGCCAGGGTGCAAAGAAAGCTGATCCCGTCTGTGTGCCCTGCCACACCGAATCCCAGGACAGCTGGTTGCAAAGGCCTGCAGAGGCCAAGGGCATCGCCAGGCTTGGCTCCAAGCAGCAGCCCCTCTTAGCTACTAGCACAAATAACTGACTTTGATCAAATTAAATCCCTGGCAAATAATTTTACTATGCAAGCTTTAATAGCGAACGGCACCATTTCCTAAGAGTTTTATGGAAATATGATATTACATTTACATGGAAAATGAAAAGAACAAACCAGAATATTCATCCTTATGCACAAAAGGCATCATCAATAAAGCAGCTGTGCTTTTGTCTAAAACGTTTCTCTGGAAGTGGGTAATTATTATTTAAAAAACCCACACTGATCTGCTCCTGACAGCTCACAAGGTACATGTTCATCTACTTGCTCTCCCTGACAGCTGATCTATTCTGAGCACAGGTGACTAACTAATAAAATCTATTATACTTCTAATAGAAAAGTAATTCCATTTATCTTCACCCTTCCTAGCAGCACTGCTTCCTTTCACTGTGTTGGGGTGGGATGCTGTAAGAGATTTCTAAAATGTAGTTATTTTCACCCCTACAATTGCTATGCATTACTTATAATTTTAGATTGCTTTTGCTTTCTTCAGGAAAAACAATTAGACACAGATAATATCACCCTGAGGATGAAGCAAAAGCAATTATTTCTGTTACAAAATGTCCCCCTAGATCTGCATGTGAACAACTAAGCTTTTTGATTTTTAATTTTATTACTTTGTCTTTCCGTTAACAAATAATTAATATGATTACTAGCACCCTATGTACCTCTAATGTCTATACTATTTCAATTATAAAGCTATTACTGATACTTACTAATTCTATTCCATTTATCTTCAAACTTGCATGGTAAACTTACAACATTTGTTGACATTCATGGAGCTGCAGCTCCTCCAAACTTGCTTACAGGAATCAAGCAAAGTTTATCTGCTGCCACCCCTGAGACAGAACATGAAATTCAGCAGGAGGCTGCAAACCACACTGGTTTTAGTTCAGAGTCACTCAATTGGATTAGATGTCTCTCCATGTCCTCCAACAAATAAAGGATTTTTTTTAAAAATAGCATTGCTCACTGTGTCTGTGCAATCTTCCTTCTTTCTAAGCTATAAAGTCAGCTTTTTTTTAAATTTCCAACAAAAATATAACTTATGACACAGCAAAGTTTGTTTTAGCCAGTAATACCGCTTCTTCCACTTCACCCACCATGAGAGCACTTTGCTTCAGGAAGAACATGGGAGTGATATCTGCCTCATATATAAATCAGTAAGTCAGTGAATATGGCTCATTTTCTCTGTTTGCTTTTACAGTCTTTCTTTTGGATGCAAGATTCAGATTGGTTGTCAATGCTGCTGAATACAAACAGCTTTTATATAGTGTTTGTCCCCAAAATTAAAAAATGGAGATTCATCATTAAAGACAAGTCCTATTTCATCAACTGTCAAAAGACTTTATTCGAGTGGAAAACTAGCTACTGAGGATCCTTTAGTTACTGATGCACTCTGGAAAAGTCCCATTGATTTCAAGTAATGATTTCCAATATGAACAATGCTCTTTGTGTTGGTGTGCTTCCTCCTCCTGACCTTTGAAAAGCCTTCCCTCCCCACATACACACTTTTTTGCAAACTGGCTAGCGATTCATCCTGTACATTCAGAAACATGTCATGCACTTCCAGGCCCTGTGATTGTTAAGGATTCAATGGTTTGGGGGATATTTTCTCCTGCTGCTTCTCCTCTAGTGAATACTTCCTTAGCAGGGCTATACCATGCTTTCTGCCTGGGCTCAGTGGAATTAAAGGCTTCTGCATTAATCATGCAGCGCTGTGTCAGGTACTTCCCAGGCCAGGTGATGTAAGCTCTTGACCCTCAAATGCAGAGGCCGAATGCACCGCTAAATTAATGTAGTGCTACACAGTGCAGTCAAAGACATTAAAGTTTTAAGAGTGCAATTGATTATATGTAGTTCAACTTTCAAACACATTGGTCAAGATGGATTGCAACAGTCATGCTGTGGCACAGTGATGCATGTCAGCAGGCTCTCAGTTTTACTATATGGAAGACTTGACATTGGCTTTTAACCTACCAATAAACCACCCCTAACACACTGCAAGAAGTAGGAAGGAAAAGGAATTACAAATCCAGTAGTCACATGTAAAATAAAAGACTAAGCCAAGTACATTACAGCTTGCCTACTTCTGCCAACACCAACTAATTTCTAGCACTTGGGGTTGAAAGACCATGATGGCTGCAATTACCAAGTAAGGAAATACATCCTCAAGCAGCACCTTTTTTTAGGCTGTAGGGAGCTTCCATAAAGTAAATCCTATTTATAGCCTGGGATGTTCTTTATCTCACCTGAAATTACTGTCATCTTCAAACATTTGTCATACCTCACTAATTATCAGCGTCTGAAGGGTATTGTAGGAGAACATTCCTATCAACAGCTAAGGAAGCCACCTTTCTGAATCGTATTTTGAACTCAAACTTATTAAATATGATTGGAACTTATTTGACATTGCTTTTCCCATCCTCGCCATTTGGCGTACCCAATATTTTCCACTCTTCCTGGTTTGTAGTCACTTCACAAAACGTATGATACCTGGCAGAATTTCATAGACATTAACTATCTGACCGATTGTTTAAAATCATGAGATGTGAAATACTTTTTTTATTTTGCAAATAGGGAAAATTTTACTGAAAGTAAAATTATCTCAGAGGAAAAGCAAACTTTGCTAAAAATTACTATTAAAGCATTTCTGTTAGTTCTAGAAACAATGATAGCAGCTAAAGCTCCTATCTTTCTTAAAAGTATCTGAAGAATAAAAAATAGCACTGTAAAAGGTTTCTGATTAACCTGCCATCTACAGCAGACTAATATAACTTTTTAGAGGTGTGATGTAAGTTTTAGAAAAGGAAATAAGTACAGTTAAAAAAGATACGAGTGTGAGTGAGTATCTCTTTATATTTCCTATGCTGTTTCTAAACTTATTTTAACTAGGTATATTTGCTTAAAATTGAAAAAAAACCAAACAACATGAATTTCTACTTTCAATAAGGCAGATCAATAATAAAGCACACAGTATTTCCAAATTTTAAATATTCCTTTAACTACTGCTATGGGGTTTCCTACCAATAGTTTCAAGAAATCTGCTGCATAGTGCATTAAAAGATGGATGTATCTATGACTAATCTCATAGGAAAAATTTAATATAGCTATGATCCTTTCATTTGAATTCTTCTATGCTCTACTATGTTCTACAACACCCAAATGAAAAAAAATCTGTGATTTCTCTGTGCTTACAAAGCAAGCAGAAGTACCCAAGAATATATTGACGCATCTAAAGATTAGTCCTGGGATATTCCAATCAGAGTAGACACTTCTCATAATTGACCAAATGCAGGAGTCTCAAAGCAAGCGAGAGCTACAACTCTATTTCACCTCTTGGAGGAATGTGGAGATAGGCTCATACTCCTCCTAAAATCCTAACTTTAGGAGTATATTGCTACGTATCACTACAAGACATCCAGTGATATGGAAGATGCCAGTGTATCTTGAGGTAACGCTCACAACCTAGAGAGGTGCAAGCTTTGGACCCAACACTGAGCTTGGTGATCACTGAACCATTATATCTATTTTGTAATTTAAGGCATAGTCACCTATCAAAAGGTGTGTCTGTTATGGAATAGGCAGTACTGCTCTTCTAGAAACAGGCAGTCTTGTTTGAAGACCATCAGAATAATTTCATGTGCATGCCCACTACAATGCAGACTTCATGAGACCAGGGGAAGTACTTTGCAGTGATCCTCAAAATCAGCCAGGAAGAAAGTCTGATAAGAGCTTAAATCTTACTGGAAAGTGGGTTTAGAAGACACCAAGTAAAACATGCACACTTCCAGGAAGAGCTGGAGAACTTTGCAAGGCCTGTACAGAGCTGATATAGATGAGCCCTGCAGCAATGAGGTCAGTACATGGCAAGAGGTTTGTCATGTCATGTGCAAGAGTGAAACCTGGATGGTGCAGATTTTGAAGTACAGGGCTCATTTACAGGTATGTAAGCAGAAAAGAGAGCAATAAAGTGTCAAGCCTAAAAGCTGTGAGCCAAAATGTAGTTATATGACTTCTAACATCATCGTCAGCCAGGCGGATAAATCTCTGCATGCTGCTTTGAAAGGGTACCCATAAATAGTCATAGGATTCTCCGGCAAAACCCAGGACCTTTAAGGAAGGCCAGAATACTGCAGGAAGCTCTTACTCAAATATACCTGAAGTCAGTCAGCTATAAAGGATGCCTCACAGATGTCACACACACAAACTATACTGGAATTGGGCTGAGGGGCTTGAAAACAATGCTGCAGAACATAAAAAGTCCCTCAAATCTATCATTTCGGGAGAGAGAAGGAACACTACCAAAGATTTAACAGTAGGAAAAAAACATCCCTTGGGAAGTTTGCCTTGCTACAGTACTCTAAACTCACTAAATGCCGTTTTCTGGCTAACCTCTGTTGCCCACAGGTAAACACCCCTGTTAAGAAGTTTTGTTCCCTCTCTTGGGTCACGGACTTCAAAAGTCAGGGCATGCTGAACGCAACACTGAGACAACTCCTGTAATTTGTAGAAGACAGAATGGACAATATCATTGATGTAGTGTAATGAGCCGGTTCCCTCCTCCCTACTGTGATTAATGGTGTGGATAGGAGGTCTGCTCGCCGAGCTGATAGACGTGATTCTGGCCCCGGAGGCATGCCCTATATATAGCGCTGTGTGAATACATGCATGAGAGATTGGCAGGCAGAAGCAGCTCTGGGAGCCTTTGTTATTGTCCAGTTTACTCTTTCCTGAGCTCCTCCAGCTTGCACAATCTGTGTAGCCTCTGGGAAGGCAGCTTTAGAATTGGCTTACTTGATGGAAAAAGCTGCTCTTCTTGATGCATATGATGCAAAGTAATGTGACAGTGATTGACAGCTAGGGGGGAAGAGGAGAGGAAAAATTAGTTAAGTCAGGGTATTGTGTGAAGGAGCAGAAGGGAGAAGAGAAAAAAAGGAAAATTCCTCATTACCACAGCACGTGTGCAGCGGTAGAGATAAGAGTTGCTGTTTTTTATAATAATAATAATCATTATTAAAATCAGCTAAGTTGACACAAGTTTATGATGATATAAATAGTGCCCCAGTGATTACTGGACGTTTTTCTTCAAAACTTAATCTTCCCCAAATAGAAAATAGTTAATAAGTTTAGGAGTCTGATGGTCTACTCCCCCTTCACATTTTGTGAACAGGTAAAGTAATGAGAATATAACCCCCAGGGCCTAGTCCTACCTACACTTCCATTGATACACTACACACCTCATGCATACATTTAAGGTGAGCCAGAACTTGCCTGCCAGCTTCTCATTCTCTTCTCCCTTATACTGCAGAGCCAATTGTAATTTTTATCGAACGATGCAATTACATTGCAATGTACTAGGCAACAGTGCACTGCTGCTTTTGTGCTTTCTTAGTTCAGGTCTGAAAACAAGAAAAAGCAGTAATTGATTCCACCAGCCTTTTTTGCATTGCAAAGGTAACAGCCAGAGAAACTTCCTTCCGCTAGAAATACGAGGAACTCAGATTTTGGAGTCTCTCACTTTTTTACTTCAGGAGATGGTACATGCCCAACAGAGACGTTCCATTTTAGTTTATCTTCAGCAGACTGTTAGGTTCTGGACCACTAGCATGGGAAGCTGGTCTTGAAAAAAAAAAAACCAAAAAACAACCCAAACCAAAAGGGGAAATGATACCAACTTGAAGACACTTGTGGTAAAACCAGAGATATTAAAATACATCAAGGAGGAAAGAGCTTATTTGAACAAATATGACTGGCTCTTATTCTTAGTGCTGAGTAAAATGCCCCCTTCCAGAGCTCCAGAAGACATGCTGGAAACCACTACTCATTGCTGCTATTTGGAAGTAAAGTTTTACAAGCCTCTCATATGAGATTCTTGCATTCAGCCTAAAGGAACTACCATCATTAGTAAACAGGTTATGCTGTAGTTTTCCTTCTGTTGCATATGTGCATGCAGCTCTGTATAACAAAGTCACAGGAGACAAGGTTAGGAAATGACATGCACATTAGTCGTCTGTCAGTACAGAAACTTTTCCTTCCAGAACAGGAACCAAATGTTGGATGTTTTTAATTAAATTCTGATTTTCTACAGGTACTAATATCAGACCATACATGACAGCACGCTCAGTTTAATGTAGAATTAACACCTTAACAAGTCCTGCATGGAAACATGATGGTCTGAAACACCAAACCCTCCCCTCAAAACCCCTTAATTGCTAATGGGACTAATTTCAGTATATGCCCCTCTGAAAATCCTGGAACTCAAACCCCTCACACTTTATAGAAGGCTGTAATCCAGTTGTCTTTGCAAAAGATCTGCAAGTCAAGATGGGTCATGACGGGTTAAACTTTGAATGTATTTCCCACTCTGAAAACACACCTAGTAGGTCTCACTATCATTCCTTAGGGAGATCGGGTTCAAACAGTACAAAACTTCAGGCCATTTGAGTATATTCACTATCATCTTTAGTGACAACTGCAATTCCAAGACATATGCATGCTCATGTTTAGGGTAAATTCGTACCTCGTTTGGTCCTTATGTGGTCGGACTAGTTCACTGCACTTTTCTACAGGCTACAGTTCAAAGAGGTACTAAATCATGTGCTTAAGCTAAGTCCACACGGACATGTCACTGATATAAAAAACCTCAGTACCCAGTCTGTGTTGTGCTGAACTGAAATCCAAAGGATTCCTTTTAAAACCTCTGACCATATAACATGATGGAAAAAGGTCAGAGAAATTTGTGACCTCTCACAACAACATCTAGACCCATCAGTCTTTAAGTTTTGATTTAAAAAGAAGGCAAAACAAGACAAAACTTAGCCTAGCAAAGCCCTTCTACTTTTAAATTAATCTCTTTATTTATAACCTTAATGATAGCAAGACACATCAACAATAACATGATACGAAAACTCCTCTCTTTTCCCCCCAAAGCAGTTTTTCTTACAACGATTATGGTAATTTTTCTTGTCTCTTGATTAAATGAAGGCAGCTTGCTTCACTTGGATATGCCTTGCCTCAGCCAAGCTGGCTTTACATTTTGGCACACACACACGAACTCCAAAACTGAAAAACCTTTGCTAAGAAAGATCTAGCATTCAAAAGCTACTCAGTCTTGACACTGTGTAGTCTCTTCCATTTTCATTGCAGTTTGGTTATGGATGAGGGAAGTTTTTTAACTTGTCACATTAAATCAAAATTGGGTTAATGTGACCCTAGTGACAATGAACCGATTTCAGGAACATGTGAAAGTCCTGCGCTACTTTTCAAAAAATGGTACATGCAGGAGTTCTCTTCCCCCCAGTCTCTCACATACCCCTTTCCCACCCCCCACTACCAAAACTAGAGATGTACGTTTAGAAATTCATCCTATGAAGCGATCTAGACATTCTGACGGCCGCAATTTATCAACATAAATTACTGCACTTCACAGCAAAGCTTCTGTCATAAGAAAACACTGTGTGCCCTAAATTGCCTGCTGCCCTCTTCAATAATCAGCCTAGTTTTTAAGATCTAGAGATCTGATAAAGGACACCTCGGTGCATACAGCGACAAAAAAAATTGAGTTTCATACACATCACTGGAAACGTCCACACACTGCTCTATTAATCTTTAGATTGGGGTCATTTTTCTCTTGAGATGTGGTAATAGATTATTTTGAGAGAAAATGGGGAAGAGCACCCAGACAGAGGCCCGCTTAATACCAAGCAAGCTTGCCTCCTTCCTTCTTGGTTTAATCCTAAAAAGTATCTAATGGCCAAAGCTGCTGTTAACTCTGTACTGACCAACACCGATGAAGAAGGAGCGCACAATGTGTTAGTCACATCAGTCTGCCCCTACATTTTCTCAGGCACCCTACGCTGTAAGATCCACACTGGCACTGCTGCTCTTCTCTCCCTGAAGCCTCTCCAGCGTCATCACACACCTGCCCAAGAGCTCCTCAAATCTCCTGCCCAACCTCCTTTGCATTTCTCTTTTTGTTTTCTCTGGGAATCAAAATCTACTTGCTTCTGGAAAGGCACAGGAGAAAGCGGGCAGGCTCTGACCCTTTGTCTTCTCTCCTGTGGAGATTCAGACTCTAGGTTACCACAGATATACAAGACCTTCTCTCCAGTCATTCCTCAGCCCCTCTGGATGAGCCTCAGCATGGTCCCAGACCTTCAACACCATATTTTAAGTTTCTTTTGGTTGAGGACCTTTAAAACTACATGAGGAAAAACATACTTGAAAGTGCCTTGGAGGGACTTATGGAGGGAAGCAGCCTCACATTCTTCAGTACATTTGCCAGTCCTGATTTTTACAGTATTTCTTTCCATGTGGACTCTCACAACTGTGATTACCAGCAGCATAGCGAATGCCCACCACTGTGTTTAGGGGAACACTTCTCCACCCACAGAGCAGAAATCAGGACTCGGCACTGAAATCAGTGGAGTTCCCTTGGTGTAAATGACCAAGAACGAGGCAGTGCCCTGCCTTTGCTCGTTAGGGTACAGTCCCTTGTCTTTGGAGGATCCCTATTGGGTTCCTCCTCTTTCACCATATGTCTTTCATTCTGCAGCCAAGGAGATGGTCTGTCAGGGTGGAAGAAAAGCACACTGTGCTTCACCACTCCTACCTCAGCTGAACTGCCTGTGAGGGCCTCATCTAGGGGCATAAACTAAAGTAGTTCCAATCTGATGCATGGTATGCCAGCATCTAACCTGCCTCCTGGATGGCTCAGGAACACCAGCACACAGAAGGACAATTCAGGGGTTTAATGACATCGCTGCATTGCATCTCTGCAGCCCTCTGGTGAGCTTACACCTCTGGAGAGCCTCAAAATTAAGCTCTTCAGATGTACTTCTCTCCGTTCACAGTAACATCAAAACACGTCTTCCTGTACAACACAATACATACTGGCAGTGCTGAGGTTAAAGGGTTCTGTTGGGATTTTCACTGCATCTTCCTCCTTGCAAGATATCAGTGTAAGCTTTTCTGTATTATTGCCCATACAAGTTTCTCAGGACACACCCAACTTTTAAATGATGATTTAATGTCTTCAAAGTTTTAGGCTCTTCATTATCAGTTAGGAAAATCTATGAAGAGGGTGGCCGCATTTTGAATTTTTTGGGACAACACAGACTGGACTTGACTGAGAGAGAAGAAAGGTATTTATATGAGGAATAAATTAAAGTATTACCAGGTAGTCCCATATATAATGGGACAGTATAATACTAACCAATTCTAATATATTCTCTAATGGTCCTGTTCTATTTCTCATTTATTTCAGTCTTGAATCCCTAAATGTCACTTGTCCTGTGGGAGACTATTACAGACCCTCATTGATATTAATGGCATCTGCTTCACAGAGCCAGCACCACCACCCCCTGCCCCAGCATCAGACATTTAGAGCTTTAGAATGGGAGGCTCTTCCATTATACTTTATCATAGACAATGTGAAATTCTGCCTTTCCACACTCTGAGAACATCACCTCAGTTTCACAGCAGGGATGACTGGCTCATTGTGCTGTTTCTTGCCATTTAGATGATACCTTATTTTGCAGAACCTTCCCCCTCCTTTTCAGGGGTTGTGCCAGTCTCACAGTTTCATGAAGGGAAAAGAACTTACTCTACTTCTTGGGAGAAGCTTCACAAATGAATGACAAAAGTCTGTACTGGAAGCACCTTGCAAAAAGAGACACTGAGAAAGAGCTGCCACCTGGACACTAAACCATAGACGAAGCAGTTTTTGGCTGCCAGCAAAGGTGTTGAGTATCTGCACACAACACTTTGAGCACCAACTTAGAAAGTTTTTTTTACACTAAGCAGGTCATAATTTTTGTTCCCAAGTCACTGCTCGGAGAGAAAGAAAAAGCAGCTGGGGCACCCAGTGACATTATAGGGTGAAGGTAAGATGACAGTGCTTACTTCTTCATTAAAGCAAAGCATCAGCGACTTCGTTAACACTTCAGTATGCCCTGCTCTCAGAGAACTGTGAAGGCGGCAATGATTAAAGCCAGTTCCGACTGGGGAAAATACATGTTACACTGACCTCAAAAGTGTAATTCAAAATTTATGCTGCTACACCCGTCAGCCGAGTGGTCCACGCTCTAATCTGAGGAACCATCTGTGTAGATGTACGTACAGCACATACACAGTCTCAGGAGAGGCACCCTGGACTTATCATCAGCACAACAAGGAACAGAAGATGGTCTATTGTCAATCACCCCTGCCTAAAAAAATAATTTCAAGTGAAGCTTACGACCTAGGAGGTACAAAGTTATTGAACCTAGTCCTTAGGGAGGCCCCTGCACTGACCCAATCAGCTGTAATAGCTCAAAGAAACCACCACAGGCTGCTCAGGGCAGTTTTCCTGTAAATAGACAGCTGTGAACATAGGAGACTACAGTGGCTTCCTGCCAAAAATCTGCATTTTAATAACTTTGTAATTGCATATTTTTGCAATCTGTTGACTCTGACTTATTTTAAGAACATCCAAGGAGTAAAACAGTATCACCACCAGATTTTCTGGTACTTTAAATTTCATAATGAAGTTTGCAACAACTCAGTAATTACTGTGAATAATTCATAATAAGGGTTATAATGATGTGACACATTTTAGTGAATCCCTGAAATTTAGGATGTTTAAGTGATAAAAACAAAATCAAATTCAATAGTAAATATTAGAAGAAAATTAATTAAATTCCATAATTAAAAAAACAGATCGCAAATCCAGTCTGGGTGGTGGTGTTGCTATCAAGCTCATGTAATTTCATTAGAAGTGATTTGCTTTAAAGAAGCAGCATAATTTTAACAAAAATGGATCCGCAAATGCCAGCATCCATAGGCAAAGCCATGCGTATGAGTAGCCTCACTGCACAACGGGGCAACTTATGTGCAACTATTTGCAAGACTGTGCCCCAATCACAGTTTGCACAACAAAACACTTGACAAAATAATCCACTTCAATAAAAATAATATGGAAATAAATCCAGTTTTACTTGGTCGTTTTTTACATCAGTGTTACGAACAATATATTGGGTGAGGGATGCAGAACAAGTTTCAAATGATCAAAGTCCCTTTGCTTAAAGAAAAGGAGTCAGGCATGCCTTGGCTCACTGTACCCTTTTCATTGTCCAATTATTCTGAAACTGTGATCCCTAAAGCAGGTTTCCAGGGACAGCCACAAGATACCTCACTGCAGTATTTCTTTCATGTACTAATATGGTTTGGGATATCCTGAAAATATTGTTTCACTTGAAATTGAAATAATAGGCTTTTTACATCTTCACTCTATACAGACACACTGACTGACCATTCAAAGTCAACCACTTGAATTCCAGTGCTTAAAGTTCAGTTTTGTATTTGTAATGCCTTTTTCCAATTTTAAGTAAAAACTTTAACATGGAAAGGCTTGTTGTTTCGTCAGTGGAAGAATGAAAGCCCAGTTCTCTTACCCCTTTTTCCAAGGAGGCAGCAGGCTGAAGTGAAAATCAAGTCTCTAGCTTCCAAGCCTGCCATCTAAGGAACTGGCTCATAATAAAGCAGATAAATAGTTATAACCTAAAATGTACGTCTCCAAAGGTTGATCAGTCTGAACAGGCGGTGAGTGACAGCTCTTCTTTCCCCTTGCTGAAGAGCAATGACAAAAGCCCTTTGTGGGCAGGTGAATTTGCCAGCCCCAGTATACACTGGGAGGGACAGTGAAACACTACCATAGGTATGCTTTAAGGTACAGCTGTGCAAGAGGTGGGGGGATTTCTGTCATCCCCCCGCCGCTGCTGAGTTGTCATTCCTTGCCATTAGAGTTTGTTTTCTCAGTAAGGCGTATGTGTTTGCTAGCAAGAGAGGGAAAGGGCTGGGTGACAGGTCCTGGTGACACATATAACGATACATGGATGTGATTTTCATTATGCTTTGCAAAAGAAAACAGAGTGTTTTCACCTAATTCTGAAGAATGTAAAAAATGCAAGGAGGGTGAGGTTTTTCTTCCTTTTTTTTTTTTTTTTTTTTAACCTGAAGATTTAGCAATGACCTTCTTGACAGCTTTTTGCAATTATTTTTCTGCTATCTCATTATTTTTTTGCTATCTCATTAATCTCTTAATTGTTCTCTTCAATAGCCACTACCTTAGCCCTCCAGTTTGAAACAGTATCCCTTGGCCCCAGTGAAGCCTCTAATGTACCAATTTTTACCAACAATGAATGAAATATTGAGAGATAATAAACTCGAGCTGCAACTATTTAATACTGGTCACTAAATACAAGAGAATAAATATAAGATGCTAGAAGGATGGCAGCCACGGCAGATGAGATAGATTTGTGATATATCTGGAATGCAAACTCCCCCCACCTTCCTAACGCCGCAACTTTTCTAGTGGCAAGGGAAACATAGCAGTCTTTTCATCTCCTTGTCAGCTCCAAGAAGCAAACTGAAGAGTTTTATTCACTAACAAATGTAAAGTAATAGACAGTGAAAGACCATTCTTGAAAGGTTCTCCATCACTCATCCACTAAGAAACCTTCATTGCTATGGCAGCAACTGCAACACTTTCTAGCAGGGGCTTCCGGCAGCTGCTTCAAGGCTCAGCGATGCCATAGGAGGAAAGTAACATTTAATTTTACTTCTTTATTGGTGGGTGGGAGGGATGGGAATGTAACAAATGACCCCTGACATAAGGCATTTCATGGAGAATTGACCAGTCGGGATTAATGGCCCTTGGCTGCATTTGGGCTATAAAATTTTTCAGCCAGCCATTAATTTTCAGGAAATGCTCTATGCCTCAGTCATTATTACTTAAATAAAAACATATATTGTATATATGGTCAAATCAAATTATGGCTAGAATTTTGTCAAGCACAGATAAGGGTGTAAATTTACTGTGTTATTAAAGCTTTTCCTTTTACATTCAGATAACTGTAGTTTGGTAGTGGGAATGACTGTTATATATGCCTGAGGAAAACACCCTTGCTTTGTCCTTGTGCAGAGCAATCACAGGATTAGAAGCCAGGATAACTATTTTCAAAAAAAATCATCATCAATTACCTTAATTTTTCTGTTATGATCATGAAGAAAAGTAGTGCACATATATGCACAGATGTTCACTGTAATTATATCCAACAATATGTATACTTATCACACAAAAATATATGCAGTGTATTAAACACATAGAGAGTGTTGTGACATATTTGCAATGAATTTGGGCTGACTGTATTAATTATGTGCGCCAAAGCTGTAAGTGCATAGTGCAGATCATCCTAAAGAAAGGCTAATAAAACTTTCCTATCACACTTACGTTCCCTGGTTTTTGCTGCACGCTGCAGGAGCACCGATTTATAAAAGGTGTTTAACAAAATTTTATTGGAGCTATGGCTTGCAAGCCTGAGTCTGTAAAGCCAGGTACTTCAGCTGCCATCAGTGAGACCATACAGTGATTTGAGAAAGAGAAAGACTATAACCAATAAAATTTTAGAAGCCTCTATAAATGACTTAAAATAGATTTTCTATACAAGTGCCTTGACTTGAAAATCTAATGGTAAGGTCTGGACCCATGATAGGTATACAGTCCAGTACAGTTAGTATTAATGTAAGCTTTTTACCAGTAGAGAGAGGGAGTTTATAAGCTTACCAGAGATTACAAAGCATCTACGTAGAGCCAAGGATGATCCACAGATATCTGACTTTAAAATCTTGAACACTTTCTACGTATACCAAAGTGATGTTAGTTCACGTCTGGAGATGTTTTACCTTTGTGAGATGCACTGTTTTTCTCCCACCCAGCCCCACAGCACAACAACTCCTTAGTGCAGTCCCACTGAGGACGCAGCAGAGCATGGACCGGTTTTGAGGTGACAAAGCTAAGAAAGGAATGGTGAAGCTTCACCTCACCCCTGCAGCAGCCTGGTCCCCAGCAGCGACAGGGCACTAATGCCATTCCCTGTCTCTGAAGGGAGGCAGGGCTGGACATCAAGCTCCATGCTGCCCCTCAGCAACTGAGGCTGACAGAACATCTGCAGCACATGCCAGGTCACCCCAATACCCCTGAGGGGTGATACTGGGTTTTACACTATTTTTACAATACCACTTGTAGAAAATGAAGGACATTCTAAATCCATGTCAACACCACCCATTTATTGCAGGGCAAATACCAATGTTATTTATGTTTAAATGCACTTCATTTTGATTCACAGACATGCTGTCTCTAATCCTCTCTCTCACCTCCCTGTGTCGGTGCTGGACTCCCTCACATCCTCACTGTGGTGCCCTGTGATGCTCTGACCACTCCTCCTCCCTCTCAAATCCACCCTTTGGTCCTCCCCTCGTCTCCAGCATGGGCAGGCATGCTCCTCCTTCATCCAGTTATTGCATTAATTCCTCTCACGCTCCCTTCCCCACACCAAAAAGTACCTTCTCCTGTAGCAAAATAACAACCTGAGTTTTCCAAGCTACTCAGCACCTGCAGTTTGTCAAGTGAGAAGGGAGTTTGCCCCAAACACATGAAAACAGACCTGTTTTAGAAAGATTTTCAGCTTCCCAAATCATTGGCCTTTCCTAACATCTTTGACAACGGTCAGCCTCATGCCTTGTTAGCTCTGTAGATCACACAGAGACTTTAAAGCAGCGTGATATTAAATGTTCTGAAAGATGACAAAACCAGGACAGGGCCCAGTGTAATGTGAATTTTATACTAATACAAACCAGTGAAATAATGACTTCCTATTGCCACACATTTGAAATAAAGGAATTAAGATTGAATGTTCTGATTCACCCTGGCCTTGTACTTAATGTAGTCACTGGTATGCAGACCAATTTTATCAAGTCTCGAGATTATTTTGGCTGGTACTAATGACTGAACAAAAAAACTCCAGGTTTGATCATGCTCTGATGCTGAATAGCTGCATATTCAGCTCTAAATTTGCCTTTCCTGGCAACTGCCCTTTTACTGTGAAGACGCAGAGCTGGCAAAAAAGTGTTTTGTAAGGACACAACACTAGACAAAATTTATTCTCAAATCTTAGCCCATGTCCACCTCAGGAATCCAATGCACCACAACCGAGAAAGCAGCCAAAATTTTCTTTCTTTTTTCATTCTTTGTACAGAAATGCAACTCTTTCTATGCAGTGTGTTAAACCATAAAAGAATCAGAAAGCAAATATTAATTTCTGCCATAAAAGCGATGAGCAAGTGTAGCAAATATATTGTAATTTCTGTAATCGGTACTGTAAAAGTTGGTGAAAAATGCATATCCACCTTAAAAGGCAGTGAAACCCTGTAATGAAGGTTAATAGTAATTATTACATTTAATTCACCAAACAGATGGAGCATAAGAGATCATATGGTGTGAAAGATACAATTCAAACAGGCTTAGTGTCCTGGAAACATACCAAAACAATAGAGAAGAAAGATACATTTCTATGCCATGGACTGAAATTCTATTCTGAGTAGAGAAAAGACACCATTAGGTGATATTGTCATTCACCCTATGCACACAAACATGCTTGAGAAATGGGTAAGAAGAATCATACTTTAGATATACAGATGCAGCTAATGGTCAAAAACGGTCATCACGAACCAGTATGTCTTACCAGCATTTCAAAGAAACGTATCAGCTGGCAGATGGAAAAAACAGCAGTACTGGTAAAAAATTAAAATTAATTTTAAAAAAGTTTTTAAATTTAATTTTTATTATTATTTTTTTTTTTTTTTAAAGAAAATGCTTTCCCTAACAGCATGGTTATAGGGAGATAATGGCATGAGCTGTGACCACTGGTTAATGCAAATACACTTGCCTCTATTGCAACATCCTCCTTGCTTTATTTTCCTCTGTTCATCAAGGCATTCAATTATTTTTGTAAGTCTTTTTGCAAGATTGAGGCCCTTTTAAGACAGGGATTGTATGCTATATGTTCATATACTGCTTCTTCAGGCCTTGGCTATAGCTTCTAGACATCACAACAATGACTGAAAAATGAAATTTCATCAGGTTAGAAATACAACTGTGGTGGGTTGACCCTGGCTGGACACCGGGTGCCCACCAAAGCTGCCCTGTCACTCCCCTCCTCAGTTGGACAGGGGAGAGAAAATATAATGAAAGGTGTGTGGGTTGAGATAAGGACAAGAGATCACTCACCCATTACTGTCATGGGCAAAGCAGACTTGACTTGGGGAAATTAATTTATCACCAATCAAATCAGAGTAGGATAATGAGAAATAAAACAAAATCTTAAAAACACCTCCCCCCCACCCCTCCCTTCTTCCTGGGCTTAACTTTACTCCTGATTTTCTCCACCTCCTCCCCACCATCAGCAGGGGGATGAGGAATGGGGGTTGTGGTCAGTTCATCACCCATTGTCTCTGCTGCTCCTTCCTCCTCAGGGGGAGGACTCCTCACACTCTTCTCCTGCCCCAGCGTGGGGTCCCTCCCACAGGAGACAGTTCTCCATGATCTTCTCCAATGTGAGTCCTTCCCACGGGCCGCAGTTCTTCACAAACTGCTCCAGCGTGGGTCCCTTCCATGGGTGCAGCCCTTCAGGCACAGACTGCTCTAGCATGGGTGCCCCAGGGGGTCACAAATCCTGCCAGAAAACCTGCTCCAGCGTGGGCTCCTCTCTTCAAGGGGCTTTCCATGGGGTCACAGCCTCCTTTGGACACCCACCTGCTCTGGCGTGGGGTCCTCACCGGGCTGCAGGTGGGTCTCTGCTCCCCCGTGGACCTCCCTGGGTGCAGGGCACAGCTGCCTCACCATGGGCTGCCCCACGGGCTGCAGGGGAGCCTCTGCTCCGGCGCCTGGAGCACCTCCTGCCCCTCCTTCTGCACTGACCTTGGGGTCTGCAGAGTTGTTCCTCTCACATGTTCTCACTCCTCTCTCCAGCTGTAATTGCTAAGGTTTTTTCTCCCCGCTTCTTAAATGTTATCCCAGAGGCACTCCCACCATCGCTGATGGGCTCGGCCTTGGCCAGTGGCGGGTCCCTCTTGGAGCCGGCTGGCGTTGGCTCTGTCAGACACGGGGGAGGCTTCTGGCAGCTTCTCACAGAAGTCACCACCCCCGTAGTCCTGCTACTACCAAAACTTTGCCACCAAAACCCAATACAACAACCCATGAGATGTAACATGGATAGATACTTAAGTATATAGCTTGATTTCAGAAGTATGAATCCAAATACTTCCAAAAACATTAGCAGTGCTAGACCTAAGCAAACTAAGGATGGATTAATGGGTGAAAGAAGTAGTCTTTATTTCCAAGACTTCTGGAGATTTTGATCTGTAATGGTTATTAAACATGGTTATCAGAGGGAATTTGTTAAATATCTCTGAAAAATCAGGTTGCTTAATACAGGGGTTCATTTTTGGGTGTGAACATTTTGGTCATAGTAGCATGAAAAGTGCATGGTCAGGGAAAAATACCTAATACCATTTGCAATTTAAAACTGTTCTGTACTACCATTTTCCACATCAGATAAAACTCCTTAAACTTCCTTTTGCACATGAAAAATCTGTCAGATATGAGAAGCAATTATCAGTTCCTGTGTAATGAATCCCTTATGCTTGTAATTAATGTATTTTAGCTTTAAAACAAAACAAATATGAAATTAGTAAGTATTTCACTACACTTTCTTGTTTGTTCTACAAAAAAACATGACCAGACAGCCAAAGAAGAGCTGTATCAGTATATCTTCTGATAGTTTTCAAAGTTTTTTGGCCTAGGTTATAAAATAATTGAAGATGGTCAAGGAAAAGAATTTGCTCATAAGACTTTGAATGATATCATGATGTTACCGGCTTGAGATGATTAGCTACTCATAATGCTGAAGTATTTTTTTCTACATGTCAGTCCTCATATACATGGATTTTGCATACATACATAGAATATATGCATGTATTTCACAAAATAAACCAAAACCAGAAGCACTGTCAACAGCATCATGTACTCACTTTCAACTGATGCTGACAACGAACATGAGAATTATTTGCTTCCTTTGTACTCATCCGGTAAGATAATTTTAAACACTTGTTCAGCAGATACTTTTTCCTCTGCTTCATGCCTCTTTGACACTGAGGTATTTTGAATCAGGCTCTTGAATTACGATTCTGTGAGTGGTTTTGCCTGTGGAATATTCTGAACTTGACTTGGTACTGTGTTTATTCCAGCAGTGCTGAAAGGTTTCTGTCCGATGCACAGAAGTTGTGGCAATGCTGAATTCAGCCCTGATGTCTGAGAAGCTTTGAAATTTCACAAGGTGAGAAACAGCGTGAGCTTGGTTGATCTTGCTATTCAGGCCTTTTGTTCACTCCTGACTGAACAGGCACTATGGGTGAGGACTTTGATTGGGAAAGAGAAATTTCAGGCCAAAACCCTACAGTGAGATGTGGTCTCCAAAAAGGTTAACACGTTCTTCAGAACAGCAAAGATAGATTGCTGCTCGCAAGTAGCGCTGTGATCCACTTAGCTGAGGCATACAAAAAAATTTTGCTCCTTCTGCTTTCTGATGCCTTTCATCACTCTTTATGTAGGAAAGTAAATAGTTGCTGCTGGCCCAGCACCTGGCCAGTCATTGCCCTGTTCATAAATCAGAATAAAGCAAACATCACTTTCTCCACAGTGTAATCAGGACACAAGCTCCCAGCTGATGGTGTTTTCAGCTGTCAGGTTTCCATATTTATCTTGTCTTTTGGAAATCAATCCTATACAATGTGAATGTGGAGAGGTGGAAATGAAGAAGAGAGAGATTTGCACAATATCGCTCCTCAAGTTTACTTATCTTGTAAATCCATAAGGCACCTCTCAAGCTCATGTAATGAACATGTTATAAATAAAAAAAGAGACAGAAATCATCCCTGCAAAATAAAATCAACAACAAATCTAACCCTTTCACCCTACTAACTGCTAAAAAAATGCATGGAAAAGAGATCCCCTGTCTTAAATAATTTAAGGCAATACATTTATATCAGTATAACACATCTGGTATGCTTTCAGCATTAAAGGGAAAAAAGTTTTCCTTAAGACTCAAGCTATACTGGAAAAGAAACAATAAAAAAGCCATTTATAGCTGAACAAAGGCTCTCTCACATGGAATCCAACCTGTATACATAGAGTGTGTTTACAGATGTGAATAAATAAATCTATTCTATGAGGCTAGCATTAACTCACTTACAACTTCAGCTGTAATTGACATATAATTGATAGAGCAATCTATTTTGCATCGGTCATGACAGGCTACTTAGCTGAGACTCATGATTCAGGTTCCTTTGAAGTGACCCAAGGAAGATTTGGAGATAAGCAAAGTAAGGGCCTCAGTACTTCAACCAGTGTCAACAGACAAAGATCAATATACGTTTTTTAAAAGTTTGATAAACTCTTTAATACCGCTTTAGCTCTGTCTTATTTGCATTACCTGCTATCACCCCACAAACAAGCACAATGCAAACACATTTGAATCATGAAACTTCCTCTAATAGTCCTAAAAGTATTAATAAAAATCTTCTTTAGACATTTAATTTGATGTCTAAATAAGATTAACTCCAGAATTGCACAGAATAACCCCACCATTGCCTTCCACCACAGAGGAACTGAGTTGCCTGACTCTGAGCCTTTACGTCATACCTAAACTAGAAGCGTGAAGTGATTCAAAATAGGTGGTGGAGATGCTCCTAAAAGAGGTTTCTGGTGGACACTTCTAAGCCACTTCCGATTCACTCCTGATGATCTTCTTGGAGATTGTGGATCATGAGCCTACGGAAGTGGAAGGCCCAACAGCAGTGATGCAAAGAGGTGTAAATAATTGTAGTGTTCACCTTGAAAGCGAAGTAATTCTCTTCATGGCCTGGATGCACTGAGTACTAGCAAGCCTTTTAAACAGACCTGAAACCAGTATTCCCCAGAAAGTGAGGCCAAGAGTGAAGAGGGGGATATTTTCTTCTCTATTGCAGCTCACTCTTATCACGTTCAAGAGATTTCAGTTTGGTGTCATCTACAGAGGCAAATTTCTAGGGGAAACAGACCACTAAATAGCTTTTGGTAAGAAATACAAGCCGATAGTCATTCTTGCTACCTCACTTGCAGATGCTGTGGAGTGGAAAAAATCAAGAGACAGCCAACACACAAGTGAAGTTTAAATGAGACTGGTGTGAATCATGACTGCAATAACCAGTTCACCTGGGGCATGTCTCCTATGTGTAGACAGGAGCTCAATCAAAGCAGTCTGGTATAAATGGTGTGATTTTATAGGGAATGACTTAAGCTAACTCAGCCTGGTATGTGAACATTTTGTGTTGATCAAAACCTGAAAAAAAATCGATACAAAAAGAAATTTCAACTGGTCAGGCTTTGAGTAGTGGCAGACCCTGACATTTAGATCTGAGCTCCACAGGCTGACATCTCCTTTCAGGACAGGCATGTCTCCAAATCAGACTACTCATTTCACCTGCTTGGCACAGCAGGTCTTTATATTGACTGTCCCTTACTTCCTTTGGGCACAAAAGTGAACCAGGTTAGTTCAGCCCAGCAACTGAAACTGTTAAAGCTAACCTGGCCTGAAGGAAATCAGGAAGCGTACAGGTGCCCTGCTCTGATAGCAGACTAACAGAGTAGCAAGTCTGGCAGAGGAGGATGAAGTAGTGGTGATGCACCTCTCCCACCAGGTGCATCAGGGCCACACAGGGGCCACGGTCTCAGGGGAAGATGCAAGGGTTTACATTAAGGGCCTGTCGTGCTAATCCACCACGCTGGGACATTCCCAGCCGCAAGACTCCTCCTTCCTTGTTTGCATTTCGTGCCTTTGTAAAACAGTCCAGGCTCAATTCCCATGCACACACTCCAGTTAATGTAAGTGCTTAAAGCATATATGTAGCCCTTAGTGAAAACCTTTTATTTTTCAACAAAGCACAGAAGTACATAAGCAAGAAGCTGCAACTCAAATCAGTAGACTGCTCCGTATACTTACGATAATTAAGTGTGTAATAGACAGGCCCCGCATTACCTATGTGAATGTCTTAACTAATTCTAGTATGTATGGTACTAATTAAGTACAGATGATTTTAGGCAATAAAGCTCAAAAGATAAAAAAAGTCCTTGTTGACAAAATGACTAGCATATTTCCTACAATAAAGGGGGTCTTTCAAGACTCTTCAAGTTCACATCAGGCTATCCTAGCTGCTGACAGTCTTTCAGTCTGCTTTTCTCTCCTACCCTCACCTATAGTGCACTGAGCATTGGCTCTGCTTGGGTTCATGGGCTCCATTTTAGCCATCTTCTCACTTGCTTGGCAGGACTGAGCTACATCTTGGGGACAACTATACAAATACAAATGAAGTGAACAAAAACTGAACAGCTTTCCTTGCAAAACCTTACATAGGATGGTACAACAGATATTATATTAAAACCTTAAATAAATAAACGTAAGCTGTTCCTAGCATAGTAAATACGACATTACTCTCAGTGTAACCCAAGGATCCAAAAGAGAAGAAAAAAACCCCAAACATAAAAAAGATGATAGAAGAAAATGGTCACCACTTGGTAAAAATGAAGGTACTTGCACTAAGAGCCTAAAGCAATATTTGTACCCTTTGTCCTGGGTGATCAACAAGCAGTAATTATTTGTTCATTAGCTGCTCAGATCACTGTAAGTTGGTGATGGGTTCAGAAATGGCTGGGGAGTAGACAAAGAAATATTTCTCCCAAGAAATCAATTCGGCTGCTTCAGGGAAACATGATTAATGTTTTCTTGGGATGCTGCCTGCACTGGAAGGGCAGCTATGTCTTTAGACATTATTAATATAGAGTGCACTCCTGCTATAAAACTCTCTCAAGCAAAGCCACCTATGACAGAATTACCGACCTGTCAAACCTCACCAATTTCCCTTCTAATACCAAGACCATCCAAACCATGCGAGTGCTTACCAAAGCTGCTATTTCTCACTACTCCTGCCTTGCAAGGCCACGTGCCCACTAGTAGGCATCAGGAGGTGGACAGGACTTTTCTTTCTCCTGCATACGTGCATAAATGTGTGGAAACTTGAAGAACACTGTAACAAACCAGAGTCAATTAGGTGGTGAACACTCTTACATTAAACACTTAAACTGATCCAGGCTGGGGGAGATGCTTCAGTCTTCCTCTTCAAGGTGAGAAACATGGATCACTGCTTTTTCATGCAGATTTACTGCTTTGGAAATGGGTTGTTGAACTGTCTTCTCGGGTTTTTTGCACATTATTACAGGCCTCATCTCACTGAATGTCTACCTGATGGCACGATGACAGTGTATGTTTATACCTTCTTAGCCACCAAGACATCATGTACACTGTACCTAGAGATGTTTACACCTGAATGTGCATTCGTATGTATGCAAATATCCACTTATATAATGTAAACAATCCTAAAACATAGCATTGTGCAAGTGCTTTTTGTTGTTAAACCAGAAAACCCCCCAAAAATATAGACCTCATAGCTTTTAACTTTTTTCCCATGAGAAAAGACATTGCAGATTCATATGGAAAAGTTTCTTATTACTACAAAATAAGACAATTTATTCTCAAGATGTCAATTGAGCAATAAAGCACAAGTAACCATTAAGTATTTGGCAACTTTTCTGCAGTTTGCTGTATTTCTTTATCCAAGATATTTTTATGTGTGTGCGAATGAGCACATATATTATCTGACTTGTCATTAGCTTATCTAAAACTTGTCATGGAGTATAAATTGTTAATGATGTGCAAATAATATTGCAAGCACTGAGAACTGTCAAAAGTATATAGTAGGACCAAAAGTCAGCATAAAAACATAAACATAGAAACTTCCAGTGGCATCTTCTTTCCTGCTATAAAAACGTAGTTCACTTTAATACCAGTCAAACAATCTTTACATTGCACTGAACAGGTGAAAGAGTAGAAAAATTCTTCCTTCACAACAGTACTGACAGGGAAATAACAAAGATTCCTCGAATGGATCCTGGAATAGTCAGTCCTAGCCCCTCCTTCATGACAGAAATTTTCATATTCCCATGTCTTTGAGCACTACTGTAGGCAACTGATCTCTAAGCAGGATATTGTACTCCAGTGTCATCCTTGATTTCACACTACATTTACAGTTGCATACACTGGCTCATGTAAACAGGGTGTTTTTGTGGTGTTTTTCTTTAGTTAACTGCATGAGGAAGGGTCTAATTCATAAGCAGTGTTAAATATTTGCATGCCAAGATTTGAAGACCAGCTGTTATAGGCCTAGAGTTTGACAACGATTACACCTCTAATGAGAAAGTAAGAAAACTGCACTCTGTAATGCAAAGTTATATCCCAGGGAAGAAGGAGGGAGGGTGGGAGGGATATTGCTCAGCTTCTTTCTTGTAACCCGTTCAGATGTCACAGTTTCTGAGACAGGAAGATGTTGGTTTTCACTTTGTGTAATGATGTATAAGCAGGAGAGTGTTGTTCTTTCCATCTAAAGAAGGGAAGGATCATCAAACATCTCCCCACATGACTCACATGGGTATACAAGACAGCACGGCTACTCTTGAGATGTTGCAGTTTAAACACTACCTCTTGCTCCAAAGTGCATAAAATCAATGTCAAGCTCTTCGTGGTTTCTTGTAGTTATAACATAAATCAGAAGGTAACCTACTGAGGCTAATTGAGTAATTTATACCAGTTTAAAGCAAAGTAAATCAAAATACAGTAACCTCCATAGCCCATAGCTTGTATACTCCTTGAAAATATGTGTGACTGAAAGTTTATCCAGCCTCCTTGTCTGAGGAAATATTTACTTTGTAAACAGCATGTTTCAAAGTCACATTTCACATCCAGCACATGTTCATACTGAAGAACATCGTATTAGCAACTCTTTGGCACACCAGTCGTCTCCTACATGCAGCATCGATTCTCCAGCTAGCAAAGCTGCCCTGCTTCCTTGAGACTTTCAGGCTTTGCATCAATTTTATATCCCAGTGCTCTTTGACTGAGGTTTAACATACTCTAGAAGCTCATGCAGAACATCAGCTACTTTTCAACCAAGAAAGACATATATATTTCACATGAACGGTTTTTATTCAGTTTGCAGGAATGCTGATTTGTAAACTGCACTGACAATTCAGTGTTATTACATGTTGTCTCCTAAACTACCGGCCATTATTATTACTACTTGAAAAAGTTGTTCATTAATACTTTTTGAAAAAAAACTTTTACTTGTACATGGTTTCATGAGTAGCAGAGCACTCTATTGGAGAGGCATGAAAGTGAAAACACAGAGAACAGGGAGGAACAGCCATACTAGGTGGCCTCAGGCCATGATAAGAATATGTGAAAAATTAAAATAGTAACAGAAATAGAGACTTTAAAGTGTCAAAGCTTGATGTCCTGCAGGTTAAATTAATTTTAAACCAAATTTCTGCATTAAGGGAAAACCAGTCAACAAGAAATTTGTCCAAAATGCTATATTTGGAAAACCTGCTGATTCAGCAAGTTAGGATCTGTCAAGTAATTGCTACACATAAAGTTAACAATTAACCTCTGAATTCTAAACTTTCTTTTTGTATTTGCTGCCATTTATATGCAGAAACACACGGTGCATTGTTTCTATTGCCTCCATGGAAGTGGACGCGCTCAGGAAACTAGATTTAGTCAAGAGACAGGTTTAGGGCACAACATTTAATTTTTATTTAAAAACTAGACACATGGATCTTGAAATCTTAAGGACCTAGATTTGTCAAACAAGCATTTAAGGAAAGGAACCTTCCAAGGTATCATGTAATGAACAGAGAAAAAAGTTACATGTTGAAAATACCATGACATCTATTAATCCTGACTAGAAATCATAATCATCCTATCACATCCTATCCAAGGCTCCTGAAGACCTTAAGGATGTGCCAAGGCATGGAGTGCAACAGGACTCAAGTACTTTTCTCTCTCCAAAATACTCCAGTTAATGATTGAGACTAGGTTGCTCTCAGGAGAGAGAGGAGCTGACACTATCAGGACTACAGGTAGTTTGGAAATAGAGATTTGTTTAATAGCCAGGATACGATGCCTTACATCAGCTTTTACATTTTGAATAATAAAGTTGCTAGAGAGACCAAGTTTCAGGGAAGGAGAATAAATTACTTCTTTTACTTTTAACTAACATTGAGGACCATTCCTCACCTCCCTAAGGGGGTAAAGCAGGACACCAAATGATGTCATTATTTTCCAGCGAAGCTGAAAATGAGGAAGGTGCTAACAGCCAGATTAGTGAGTTAATTCTTAATTCCCTGATCTAGTGCTCATTCTTGTTATGCCCTGGATTAAAACAAACACAACGAAAGAACCTACCAAACATAGATGAAAAATTACAACAAAGAGCAGCAACATATGGTAAAGAAGAAAAGGGGGGTTAAAAAAACTTGGGAAAAACAATGACCACTACCCTCCACACTTTTAATGTAAGTTGTATAATTATTTTTCCAACATTTATCACAGATTTCAGGGTGTGCAAGTCTTCTGAATTCAGAAATGGATTTCACAAAGATTGACAGCTTTACTAACTATTCAAAACAACAAACCACAAACCGCAGCGCTGATTTCGAAACAGAGGGGAGTCCAAGCAGGGCTGCTATTAAGCTTGGGCAATTAATTGGCCTTCTGTTCCAGGGAAAAAAAAAACAACAGAGGAATAAAGTCCACATTGTCTTGTTGGGTATTTTTTTGCTTTTGCAAAAGTGACCTTTAAAATTTATTATAAAGGCTCTTGATTAAATGTTCTGATTTATAGCCAGTAAAAACATAGAAAAGCAAGTGCTGTATCTTCGCTAGTGTGAAGATGCCACAACTGCACTTATTTTTTCAGTTTTCTGAGTTGTACCAATTATCAATAAAACACTTCAGAAAAAAAGTCAATTGCATTAAGAAAACATTAAGGAAGTGTTTGTCAGCACAGTAATGGTCATTTTTAGAGATCACCAGAGGTGTGAGATGGCAACCATTCCCCACACAGCCCATTTCAAATTCTACAGGGGACATGAGGATGAAGCATTTTGCCCTTGTACGTTAGAGAGGAAAAACCTCTAAGTAAAGTATGGACTTACAAATGCACACATTTGTTCCCACAGTGAAAATCCTCTGAAAATATACAGAAATAAGAATGATGCTAATTCATAAAGTACTTCTGAAAAATATTTCGCTTGGGAGAGGAGACGGGGGTGAGATTCACTGAGTAAATGCAAACACCTACAATGCCCTAAGGCTGTAGCTGTATAGGGGGTGTGACTCGTCTTAAGGTAAACATCTGAAGTAAATCAAATAAACGATGCTCTCAGACTGCCCACTCATCTAACTGGGCATAAAAGGAGTAACTGTGAATAGCTAGCTGTAGACCTCTAAAGTTTGGCAAGATGAATCACAGCATGGGTATCTACATTTTCCTAACAGCACTACTGCGGACAGGCAATTTATCCCTTAATCCCTCATCCCTTCTCTCCTTGTAAATGTTACATTTTCCTAGTTAGAATTTGAGAGAAATACAATAACTGTTATAAGTCTGAAGTACCTACATCAAAACTGTCTGTAATGGATTACGTGTACATGTATGGATCCCTGGATCCCTTGCTGTGAAGGCAAGGATGCAATGGTATTCCATCTGATTATACTCACATCATGAAAATGTCTAAAATATTGTCCAAAGCAGCCTGCGATACTTTGAGTAACAAACTACAGCTGTTGATTTACATCCATCCAAAGAGCTTCTGATGGTTTGTGAGCTGTATATTGATGGACTCTTAATAAAAACAAAGAGTGACCTTAGTTCCCAGAGAGCCCTTTGGTTTCTCCTGCACTAGGAATTACAAGCTTCTCCAGTGGAACCGTCGTTTCCATTTGCTCACTCCATTGCCCACCTTGAACAAGTCCACAAGAAGTGATGTGGGATCCGTGCTAGTCAAAGGAAGATGTAAATCAAACCCCCAACTCTGGTGTTGCACTGGCAACTCATTTAAAGTGCAACAGGAGGAGGAGTTAAAAGTCAGATTAACATCACACAAATGAAAGGAGAGTTATTACACTAAATGTGACATTTGAGAAATTGTACGCTAAACAAATAGAGAAGGAAACAGAAGGCAACCCAAGCTGTTTTGCTGACTCTCACACGCACATATATTAAACACTCAACAAAACATTTTAATCATAATTCTGCAGTAAAACTGGCAAGCAATTCTCAGACTCCCTCCCCTCCCTTTCCCAACCTTCTCTGGTTGCACAAGCACTTCTGCAGCTGGCCAGCTGTTCACCGCTTTGTGTTGTCGTGGGGAAAGAAGTATAATAAAATGCATAGACCAATAAAAAACAGTGTCAGTGTTGCTGAACATGTTGGAAAAGGGCAAGTTCCCCTGCTTCTGATGTAGCAGAATTTTACACAGTTAACCAGCTGTCCAGGAGGGCAATAATAATTACTTGAGAAAATGATAATAGTATGAGTAGAAAAAGGCTAGTGCAATGACCACTGAGTTGCCAAACTGCTGGTTGGTGTTTCTCACGGTGATTTGGAGGCCCATCTCTCAGTAAGCTGGGGCATTAGCTTCACAGAACATCACAGTGCTACACAGGATGGTGTGTACTTCTGTGGTCAAAACCTGCATCAAGAACTTATGGCAGGACTTTCTGAATTTGCCAGGATGCACCCACAGCTGCACAATCCTTTCATTTTTCTTGCTCCCCTCTCTAGTCATCACAGTTATGAAGACAGCCTTGAAGAAGTCCATGGAGTGAGACAAAGTAAATGCTACCCGAACAGCTTTGAGATGCAACAGCCATCTCATCTGTCACAGTGACTTGCTAAAGTATTGAACCTAAAAGGTGACAATTAAATATCAGCACAATCATTTACCTGCTGATCATTTAGCAGAAATATCAAGCCTGTCCCACAATCCAAACTGCCTCCCACACAGTGCCAGGCAGAGAATTGAATATTGCAACAACACAAAGGGTAGGATGGCTGTTTTTAGTCTGTACTCTCACCTTCCCCCTGTTAAAAGATTAAATTAAAAACTTCCTTTCTTTTATGGCTTGTTAATGTGAAAAAAATATACGGATTTAAATAGAATATGAATTTAAACTGGGACAGTTATTCTTGTGTAATTCCCTGTATCAGCTGAGAGCACCTTCTCATAGCTCAAGTTTACCTGGGCAAGGATATAAGATTAGCTTAAAAAGCTGCAGTTTCTAGGAATAAAAGCACTTAAAGCAGTGTTACAGGAGCAGTTTGACTGTAGTGATGTGACCAGGGAACATGAAGGTTGGAGGGATATGAAGTGAGAAGCTATGTTCTACAGAAAGTGGATAACAACACAAGCAAGAGAGATGATGTATCTCCTCCCTATGGTATATTATATAAAATGGGCAGCTGGAGATACAAAAGCACAGGATACTTCTTTTAAAAATCTCAGGCCAGGCTTTCTCCTCAGGAGTAAGCTGAAGCCGGGCAGCAGTCAGGGCCTTCCAGGACCACTCACCTGGCAGCCAGAAGGCAGGAGCTCCCCCAGTGCCTCCCTTCTCCCACCTCCAACCACCCTCATCTCCACAGCACAGCTCCTTGCCAGCTCTGCACAGACCATCATCTTTCTCCCAACCTTTTGTCAAGACCACACTCACTACCCTGTGCCTACTGGCAGCTTATCACCACTTCTTTCGCTGACTGCATTTCCTCCTTGTGGGAAGCTGGGACCCATGTCAGGAGCTGCACTAGGACCAACTTCTCTTGGGGGCAGGAGTGACAGGGATGGGTGGGAACAAAGCATACAAAGAAAAGACTACAAAGGCTTGTGTAGGATGAGGACTAAAACATAAGATCTATTCTTTTTTATATCATTTAACAGTTATCAAACATTTCAGGTTCTTTGATATTAAAAACAAATTTCATGCCTGGAGAGCTGATAATGGTCAGGCACAACAAACTCCCAATACAGAAACCTAGGGCTGTCCTCTCAGCTAACAGATTATTAATACTGCTTTTTCTATCATGCTCACTAAGAATACAGTGTCTTTGATGCTTTGGCAAGGCTTCTGTAAGTACCAGATACCTTATTTAATAACAAATGATGGAGCAGTCTTAAGAAGTGTTCGACAGAAGGAAAAACAGGGCTGTATTGTTTGTATCTGCAGCTGCAAATGGAGATCCACCTGTGATCTGAGTCAGCTGAGAGAATAAACAACCCTGAAAAGTCAGGTTCTTAACCTTGCAACCTTCATAACTCTGTTAAAACCCTTTATGTTTCTTTTTTAATGACATTTTTCCTATGTATTTTTTGACTTTCAAATGAAACAACACCCTCCCCACCACCATGTTCAGAGTTGTCATTGAAAGACTGTGTTACAGCTGTTGCATCTCACTGAATTCAAAACAGTCTGGGTAGAAGCAGCGAGAAAGAATTTCTTTTTTTAATGCTCTGATACAACCCACTGATTGTGCCATCTGTCCAACACATGATGAAGAATCTCTAAACAGAGAATAGCTGTAGGGGACATAGTACAGTATTTGTAGATCTATGCTTGGTAAGAGATAAGAGCTTGTATTAAAAAAAGCAAATTCGGCTTCTTTGAACACAACATATTAGATATGCAGTATGTTTCTGGCACGAAGTGAGAAAAAAAACCTAGCAGATCTGCCCAGATGGAGGGGGGAAGTACCGCCAAAGGCAGGACAAGAAAAAGGTGCTTGCTCCTGTGTGAAGACCATGTCAATGCAATCTGCCTATCACGAGCAAAAAGGAAGATGCTGGGAGTTTTAAAGATGTCTTTCTGCAATGCAGGAAGTCACACAAAGGATAAAAAATACACAGCTCAAATTACCATGGAAAGAGTGTGCAAAACTGTGCTAATAAAAGTGACAGAGCTAAGTGCTTCAGCTAAGTATTTAATAGGATTGTAACAGTTACCTCCATAAATCTGTCCATACCAAATATCAATTATGCAGGGATCTATCTCACTGCAATAATTTCTCTAAATTGGCTCCTCACTGGCGCCTCTCCAATTATTTTTAGTAGTAAGGATAGTATGTCTTTATCCTTTTGACTGATGTAGGACAACATATCTTCAAAGAGTCTGATATATTTATAGCTCATTTCACCTCAGAAAAACCTATGGGTATTGCAGGAATTTTAAAGACTCAGGGAAAAACAGCAGAGAGAGGTGAACCCTCTACCCGTTCAGCAGCTCTGCTTGGATCCCTCTTTGAAATACCTCAGGTTGCCCTCAGCACTGACTGCTGCTGCAGTGAAATGGCCGGGGCAGTGCCCGAGCACCAAGACTCCCTGGGAAGGCAGGGCCAGGCGAGGACTGCCCAGCTGGCTCCTTCGCCTGCCCTGTAGGTGTGGAGTCAGCCGAAGGCCAGAGGAGTAGCTGTTAGGCTGTGGACAGTGATGGTCTGAACAGAGATTTACTGCCTGCAGATCTCGTGGGCTTAATCTTCTCCCTTCTAAAAATGCATTGCTAAAATTCCAATCCTTAGAGCTGGCAAGAGCCTTTCAGCAGCACTACCGTTAAATCTGATGAGAACTGAGGCATTTTAAAGTCATTATATGTTTAAGTACTTGCTTAAACAGAGTGAACAGAAACATTCTTTCCTATACGTCTAAAGCCAAAACTACAACCTAAAATATTCAATGGCATTTTTTTCCCCACAGAATTTAAATTATACAGAATTGGAAGTATAGCCCATGCAAACACTGTAGATTATATAAAGAACAAGTTAGTTGTCTGCGGTTTGATTACAAGACCATAAGAGTTTCACCTGAAAAGAGTTTCACTTGTAAATTTAGCAAGACAAACAGAGACACAAGTACCTAAGACCAGCTTTGTGAAACTAATGGAGCCAATATACTTCAAAAACTGACCAACGGCTACTGTGTTTTCTCTCAAAGTATCCCAACTTGCCTAAAAGTTTGCATTCTGCACAGTGAGAAAACCTGCAAGATCAAAATGCCACAAGTACAAGAATTCAACAAGTTAAGAATGATCCAGTACTGTGCAGGAGGGATTTACAGGCTATTAACATTACCATCCCATCAACTTACTAAGATGAGATTTAATTATCAGTGCGATAGCAGTCACTGCTTTCAGACTTCACTGTGCTGGGCACGTGATGTCCCAATCCTGAAAAAAACTACCAGTCAAAGGAACCAAGAGAGTGAGAAGAGGGAAGAGAAGCAAACCAATGGAGGGTGCAGTCTTCTGCTGCAGTTACACAACGCGTGCAGGGGCCCAGTCAAGAATAACACCATCACTATCAGCATTTGTACAGAAATTTTCATCAGTAGATCTCACAGCACTTAAAGGATGTCAGTGGCATTACTTCTATTTCTGGAGTGAGGAAAACGAAGCACAGAAAAGTATGCTTGGAGTGGGTCTGGGTTACTCAGCAAAACCTAAGAAAATGCCCAAGTCTAATGATTCCTAGCACAGTTCCCTGTCCGCTGGACTATGATGTTTCTAATCTAAAATATAATTGAAACCTTTAATGGAGTATAATAAAACCCCCTTTTTCTTATGGGGTCAAATCCAGAACGAATATCAGAACAACTATCCAGAACACAGGCAGTGGATATTCACGGCAATAGATATTCACGTTGACATCAGATCATAAAAATCAGAGGAGTGCTAAACACTTTGTACATAATGAAGCCTGTGTCCTCCTCCATTTCATAACTCTGCAAGAGGCATGGGAAAAAGCCAGTGTTGAAGAGAGTGCTGCTTAAAAAGGGTCCACCATAACTTGTAACAAATATTAAGAATCATTAGAGCTTTTCCTGAGGTGACAGAGCCACCCAGCAAGTCCCAAGCCTTCAACTGGCTAATTCTGGAGATAAGTCCTTCCTCCTACCTCAGACTGTAGACCTGTGACAGAAATTACTCATCAGTATCATTAGTTATAGGTGTTATTTCTTTGAAGATGTGTACGTGAAACTGTGTAGCAGCAATCATAATAAATCCAGATTAAAAGGTAGAGATGTCAGTTTAAAAACAAACGTTGGGCTGATTTAACTTATGAAATAACCTTCAATATAACCTCATCCAGATACTGCCTTTTTTCAGTGTAGCTATACAGAAGGAAAAAATAAAAATACATTTAGATACCTGAAAAAGGATTTCCTGGGTTTAAAAATATTTTGTCACAACTGTGACCCCAAAGAAAAATGAGCAGCTCCCCAACACAAGTGAAAATACACTTGTCTACTTCTGGGCCAGCCTGTCTGATATCTCTGCTCCTCTCCCCTACACACAGAGAAAAAGGTTTTACATTCTCTAGTTAGCTAAAGATGTGGTCTAATTTCAGAACGGATTAATAACTTTATCTTTAAAACACCTAATGAACCAGTTGTGATGTCATCCTTTCTGGAGACCCTTCTCACTTCCCAAATCTGCATTCCTACTGAAGACTGAGGCTCAGCAGCTGTTTGCTTATTTTTCCTGTAAAACTTCCTTTCGAAAAACAACATGCTGATGAACTCATTTGCTGTAATGAGGAAATATAAACTACTGAGACCTATCACAAGACTTCTAACAGTCTTCCCACTAGTTAAGAAGTTGCCCTGAATACTATACTGCATAGTTTGGGTTTATGTTAATACTGTCACTGAGATTGGCTATAAGTTATTTAAGCACTTCTGATTTATGACTGACGATTCTGAAGGAAATTAAAACAAAAAAAGTTTAGAAAAGAAATGATATTTACCTAACATTAAAAGTTGCTTTAAATACATATTTTGGGTTTTAGGTAAACAACAGCCTTAAGTGTTGAATCTAGGAGGAGTAAAATCTTAGGAAAACAACGAGAAGCTAACTTTATGTGAACGTAAAATTATGATGGAATGCTAAAACGCATTCTGGATCTCTGGAAGTACCAGGTTTTTCTCAAAATTGCTCATAAAACAACAGCAACAATACAATGTACTTGGAGTTTATTCTCATCTTAGGATTTCAGTGTGCTTTTATAAATGCTAATTAATTAAACTTCAAAAGGCTCCTGTGAGATACAGTAGGTAAGTATTATTATACCTATTAAACACATATAAACCAGACTTACGATGTTTAATTATATTCAGAGTTGTTTCTTTTAAAATTGATTTTCCTCTATAAAAGAAGATGCTGATTGTCTATTACTTTTAGAACAGGTTTTTACGAGTTCAGTTTTTAATAGGCAACATTTCACTGCACCTATGCTTGCACATGCATTTACTCATTTAGGGCTTAAAAATACACAGCCAACCAAAAGCTGGTAACATTCTGTACAAATGGTTTGAGAGACAAACAAGCCTTAAACCAGAAATAGGAGTAATAACAGGATAGGGGACACCAATCTCACCAGAAGTCTCTTTTTTCTGGTTTGTAATTTTGGTAACTTCCCAACTTCAAAGGTAAGAACAAACCACCCCTAATCTAGGCATTTCTGACATAGCTAGAATATTTCCCCAGGGAAATGCTGTCCTAACCCCTAAAGACTGACTGTATGCATGGAAACACCAAATACGTTCCAAGAAGCATTTGTGTCTTTTCTATTTGAACTATGGATGGTTCCATTACTCAAATAAATTGTCCACTCTTACGGATCTTCCACCATCCTCACATCAGGAGCATTCGTGATGGTTTGCATCTGTTGTGGACGTTGTATGTTGCATTTTATTATGTTATAAGCAGCCAAGGACAAGGCAATCAGATAGAATTACATGCTGCTGCCCAGACACTCACATCGCAGGAACACAGCGTCATCACACGCAACCAGTGCTGAATAAAACCCCGCACCATCTCAGCTCAGTGTTCTCCAAAGTGAAATTGTGCATTGTAGAAAGCAGTACTTTCTCATCAGTTTTTGATTTAGCACAGTTCAGTTTTGCTGAGTATTCCCTGCTGGCTCCCGAGTCTGCATTTCATCCAAGTTCAGAAGAACAGGATGTATTTAGTAATTATCTAACTGTAATAACCAATTGCTAAGTCTTTCAAGAGCAGACAGAATAATGAATATGTATGTGTTCCAAAACTAAAACATGCGAGGCAATACAATTCTACTAATAATTAGCTTTGCTTTGATACAAAATGTCATCCAATTGTATCAGGCGACCTGCATCAGTTAGACACAGGAGGATTTGATTTGTCGCTTTTGGTTGTTCAAGAAGCACACTCTCTACGGAGAAGAATCTGCTTTGCTTTGCCTCTGAGACTCTGGAGTTCCCATGTAATTATCACTGTGATTGTCATTCCCAGCCAGATTAGCGACAGTGGAGACTAAAATGTCATCTCCAGGCTACAGCAGAAACTATATATTTGAATCAGCCATCATGAGCTCCAGCAAACCTTGATCTGACGAGGCAGAAGGTCTAAAATACTAAGTACCATAATTTAATGCATTTTTCTTTCCAACACAAAACACTGCGTTTTCAAGAAATGGGATGATTTTTCTTCTGAAGCAATACAATCAGCAGCTTGGAAATTTCCTGCTAGAACCGTATGTTAGCTGAACCACTGATTAGAGGGCAGGAGCTTCTGCATCATCTCTTCCCATCAATTTCTTTTCAATTTATCACATGGGAAAATTCACTTATTTCACGTCACTCATTACATATCACTCTTCCAACAGGGGCTCAATTCCCGAAATCCAAGACTTTTCACTATCCTGCCGAGCACAGCACTGCCATTGCTTGCCACAAAGGACCCACTGTTTCCCTACGTTTCTGTAAGGCCCAGGACACGAGACTGGGAAACATTCACGTTTGTAACTTTCAAGTCATGGGCTATTTCTCTTCCAATATATGATTATACCTAAAAGGTGAGGAGACAGAGCAATTTAGGCTACAGAAACGTAAAGCACGGGCAGATACGGGATGTGGATGGTTGAACTCATGCAACATGAAATAACACCGCAAAAAGGCAAAGTTACATCAGAAGCACCGCTTTTGGACTAGAGACTGTACCTGCTCAAGGTCAATCACGGCTCTGCTGATCACCTGGGATGATTAGGTATTTACCCTCGGGGGCTTAGTTTTGGGGAATAAGCTTTCTGCCAGTTAGGCAGTATGAGCAAAAAGAAAGGTATGAGCTACTTCAAAACAAAATTTAACATTAATTCCCTGAAGGTAGATTCCTCCGATTACTATATAATGAAGTGCCCCTGATAATCTGAATCTACTACCCCATATATCCCATATATATACACACACACACAAGTCCTGTCTACACTTACAGACATGACTCCATCCACAGGACACTTTTTTTTTCCCCTCTTCTTCTTTTCCTTTCTCTTTTTGTCTTTTCTTGTAGAGAACAAGCTGCACAGGTTTCAGACCCAAGGGAAAAAAAAAAGTGCAAAACTAATGTCCGTAATACTTCCCTTTTGCATATGGAAAAAATTCACAACACTTTGCTGGACATTACTTCAATTACTTCCTACATTAGTTCTGTAATGCTTTAGTCAAAGCATCTGATAAAGAATCAGACTGAAGAGAGAAGGTTCTCTTCTGCATGGTGATGGCTAAATATATGGGTGTGAAGGATATCATCCACCTGATGTTCTTTGGAAGCAAGGTGCTAAAATACCAGGATCTTTTACAAAGATGTGAAAAATAACACATTTTGCTTCCTATTGCATAATTCAATGACTTTTCTAAATTTGAAGTTGAAATATTTTTAGATGTAAACTCATGACAAGTCAGTTCAAGACAAACAGGTTATTGAAATTTTGGTTATTACACAACAGGCCAATGATCACAAGAACGACCAATCAAGCCGCAAATTATGACATCAGATGAAACCCCAAAGTGGCATTTCTTCCAGAATAAAATATAACTTGTCAATGTTGGATTTTGTTACTACAACATTGCAAATACATTTCACTCACCTTCCTTTCCCAGAATCCTGTATATAAATGTTATGTAGTAGCATAAAAGCCACAGAATTATAAAGGCTGCGGTAAGAATTCTGCAACCTTATGCTCCTGCCAGCTGCTCCTATATCTGCAGCAAAATAAAGAGACATTACAGTCTTTAGAAAGCACCATCAAGTGGCTATTATACTGTAGTTTTACCTTTCAAGTCAGTGATGCAACATGCCAAGAATGTACCCATGGAACATCTAATCTGCAGTTTCAGTCCTAAAACTGATTTACATAAAAACTATAGCTCTAAAAGCAACACGAGCTAGACAGAAGCCTTGTTCACGGCTATATCCTGCCCAAAGTGTTCCCTCTGAGCCAGTAGAGATTATATACATCAGGGAAGATACAAACAGGATGAATTTGAAGAGAACTCGAAGTCGATTTAATTGTTTCTCAAAGAGGACTTAAGGAAAGTAGTAAAGAGTTTCCACCTGTCAGGTGAGCTGTTATGAATGCACTTGTGGTCAGCAGCCACAGCTTAAAGAGAGTATTTAATGAAAGATCACCTTCCTAAGGCATAATATGGCTATTGCTTTCAGTTACCTGTACCTCTACTCTTACAGCTCAAGATTTTAGGCACCCTTATAGCTGCATGCCCTGCTGCACCATGTGTATTTACTTCACGGCCTCTGGAAGGGAAGGTGCAATCACATCAGCTTTCTGTTATAACAAACCAACCAACCAACCCAAACCGCTTTCTCTGTTAAAAATTCTCAAAACTCAAGGGAGTAAGAAGGGAAGTCAACTCCTTCTCTGCTTGAGACTCCATGCTTTGGGCCCATAAACTCACTTCCATTGACTCCTGCTGATCTACAATGCCAACTTTAGAAACCCCAATTAGAAAGCAGGTTTTCAAGTGAATGAGCAAAAGTCCTCCTCTGAAACCTTTGCAGCCAAAGACCATTAAAATGCTGAGGCAGACTCTCAATTGTCAACCGAGTTTGACAATTTAGCAAGCAATCAAAGGCTGCATTTTACAGCGGCCCAATACTGTACTAGCAGAAAGAGCCTAGAGATGTTAAAAAAGATGTGGCAGGTTAGATGTTTTCAACAGAGATAAATGCATGTTATTGCCACAGAACAGGCAGTACCTTGTATGAGGGAATGATTTCTGAAGAAGGGTGTATAGTTCTAGTCCTCTGTCCAAGAAAGGGCAAATAAAACTGAAACAACGAGTCCCTAATCTGGACAGAGGACAAAACAGCTTGCAAGAGAAGCCCAAAGGAAGAAGATAACTGCTCTCTCAGGAGGAAATAGAGCTACAGACTCTAAGGGTCAAAAGACCACAAAAGCAGCCACTGCTGTCCTTTCAAGGATTTCAGTAGGGCACTAACACAGGGGCCTCAGGCAATGGTCCATAATGGGTACTTAGGAAAGAACTTCAAAGACGGGGCAATATGGAGAGCTATTTCCCTCTGCATACCCCTCCTCAAAGGACCTGTAAATTTATGGATCTCTTGAGGTGGAGACTGTATCACTGTGTTTACTAGATCGTTCTTCCTTATTTTGTGAAGTTTTTTCCTGAATCTATTTATATCTGTGGTCCACACAGTATCCTGTGGCAGAGTTCCACAGCCCAGCTCTGCCTTGCACGATGGAGTCCGGCTGTGCACTGCATGGGATGCTTGTCTGAGGGAGTAAAGAATCAAATGAGTCATATCCCTAAAATTCCCTCTAGTAATCTCCAACCCAAGATAATATCAGTTCTTGAGCAACGAGTTATCTCAAAGGTTACCTGAGTATATGCAGGCACTTTTTCACACTGACAACTGATGGTTAGAGGGCTGTTAAAGCAGAGACCAAATGTTACTCTTGAGTTTTTAGGAAACTGAATTTAACTCCATTTTCACACCAACACAACCTCTTTTCATTCAGGGACGGACACACACAAAATGACCAGCAGTTGACCACGTGTTCCAATAGAAAGGCAGTATTTCTAAATATGATTTCATTAGATACATTTTGCAAATAGTAATTATGTATGATAATATTAAATACAGCCTAAAAAAATACTAAATATCAAACAATGTCCTCTGGCCTAATTTGCTTCTGTCAGGATAAAGAACAATCCCAAAGCCCAGGATACTAGAATTCCTACCTTTTGATTAGCTGTACTTAAGAGTCTCAGGCCAGACAAGTGCTCTGTGACTCAGTTTCCTCAATGAAGAGATTGAGAATGAAGCAGTTTCTCACAACAAAAATGTTTTCTAGATAAGGTAATGCACTTACTTTTGGTAAAGTGCCTATGTAGATTGCTGATGGCAGGTGCTATGTAAGTGCAATGAATTATTTCCTTATGTTTCTCCACTTCCTCCTCTGCAAAGGAGGGAACTTGTCATTCTTCCTTTTATTAGCAAATGCAGCTGGGAGCTAAATACGCTGGTGGCTCCGACTGACTGATTTGGTAGTGTTTATGCAAGTAAGCAGCAAGAAACACTAAATCAGAGCATAAACAAATCTTAGGCTAAATGTGCAGATGAAAACCTAACATATACTAAAGATTGTAAGTTCCTGAAATTAGTATTCAGTTGGTAAAGATTCCAATTTTATTTTCCGGTTTAATTTTCAAATAATTTCAGTACTAAAGCATAACTGCAGACAGCACAGGGAAAAAATACTGAAATGGTTATTTTCCCCAAATTTAGAAACCATCTGTTTTGAAGTTCTGTTTGGCTAAGCAAATTACAGGACTCACAGACCAGCTAAGTAGTTAAACACATACAGAATACCTTCTCTTCAGTGCAGGAGAAAAATGTCTTCAGCTGAGCTGTTTTGCATGGCACCTCCAATTTATCCCTTCTCAATTCTCTCTGGCACCTGTGTTGCTGGTGAGGGTAACAATCACATCAGGGTGCTCCACAAAGGTTAATGCAGACAATAGCCTGGCAGCCTTTGAAGTGTAAGCAAAGAGGACTACTATTTCCCTTGCATCTAAAAGGTCAGCAACACAGAACCTAATTCACTTCTTTTATACAAGCCCATGGGCAGGTACACGACAGAAAAGCTGGCAAGTTCATGTCAGTTCTACAATGCCATAGGAAAAATAACAGACAGATTTCAGCACTGCAGGTGAAGCAAACAGAGCACAGAGCAGAGGCTGCTAATGATCTGGGGCTTTTCTTTGGTAATATCCTGCTTATTTTTTCCTCAGTGAATAGAACAATTTATGTAGAATGAAGACTTAGCCTGTAATTTAATTACCACGGGTTACTTTTTGCATTGTATGATACACAAAGGGCTGATATTAAAATCAAGCTGCTGTAATAAAAATCCCTTTAAATTAATCTAACTACCAAATGTTGTTACTGTGATTAATAATTAGCAAATGGCAGGTGACAAATCAAACAGAATTATACTGTCATTCAGATTATACAACCTCTTACCCCACCCTGCTTTTCTAGGGACATGCTTGTTTGTCTCCTTGTTCCCATTTTCTTCCAATTATCCACACATACTTGTTCTGTCCCATATGGGTCTTACAATGAGGGTGTACACATTCACTCCCGTGGCTGTCAAATACTGCATTGTAAATATTTTATAGACCTTAATGATCTACAGGACACACAAAATTCACAAAGGTTGACTTTAACTTGAGGCAACAGGACACTGGAAAGTTGAGAAGAAAGGCAGGAGCTGTGAGAAGCAATGGAAGAATGAAGAGAAACGGCATCTCATCTTCTTCTTTTGATCAGTGGATCTTCCCCACCCAAAGCCATCATTCAACAGTGCTCAACTTCCCCATTTGCACTTTCAAGCTCTCTCCTATTAACCCACCATCCCAACTGCACTTGCATGCAGGCCCTGAACATCAGATGGAAGAAGTTTGGTGCTCAGCCTGTTGATATCAATAGCAAAGTTCACCAGTGGCTCAGGTAACAGCTCTGTGGTTATCCTACCCTACAATATTGGCCCTGTATATTCTTTAAAATATTACAGTTTGAATTCATATTCAATACATCATCATTTTGCATACAGGGTCCATCCTTGCTGAGGAGGAAAGTGTTTACAATGGTATATAATGATAAACATATAAAGCCATCATCAATCATTCATCAGTTACAATTACCATTTGCATCCATTTATCTAATCACAGTCTGCAGTAACTGCTGCACTTAAGCAGTTCAAAACCACTTTAAAGATGGAAATGTTGAGGATAACTACTACATAATTACCTTCACATTTTGTAGCACTCTGCTAACTCATATTTCTGTCCCTTTTCATGTTTAATGTATATTAAATAAAGAGGAATTATTATTTACATACACCCCCACTCACCTACACACTCACATGTACCAATTGTGACAGTGCAGGTGAGAAATGGCAGAGGAGTCTCATAAACTCTATTTAATGCACAACTTCAGCTGTCTCAGACACTCAGCCTCCTAGTCTATCTCTGCTGCTACCTTAAATACATTGAATTTCACACTGAACTATAAAAAAAAACCCCACACAAAACCCCCTCTCTTTTCCCTCCTCCTTCTGCTCTGCACGATCCCCTGCCAGAAAATTATTTGTATCTGCCCTGGATGTCAGAATTCATTCTCAGCCCTTCTTTCCCATTTCTCTTTCTCAACCCCACTAATTTGAAGATGCCGAACAGTGGGTCCTGAGCTAGTAACAGCTTAAAGATCAGATAACTTCCAATGTTCAGAAGCTAGACAAAAGAGGACAGACAACAGTTTGTTCTGCAGTGACTACAATAACTTAATTTGCTATATTACACAAATTCCTGAGAGTGAAAGGAGTGATATCTGTGTGTTCTTTCATCTCTTCCATCTTTTAAAAAAATATTATCATATTCAGCTTTCTGCACCAAAATTAACGTTTGTCTGAAGAGCACTCTAAAGATTTGGGGGATTTAATTCAAGTCTCTCTGCAATGCCAGTACTGCCATTCCAACCAGTGAACCATGCAAACACAACCGCTACTAAACAGTTTTCTCTACAGCATGTGCTCAGGTAACAACACAGGAGGACACCCTCCTCTTCTCCCTCACATTTAATCAGAGGGGACAGTTGACAGGATGGTTTACTGTACTTAATGTTCACAACAGGATCCCAAATGGACTTTTTCCTTTCTGGTCCCTTCCCTCCTTTTTCCACCTCTGTGTGCCTGTCAGGCTGCTGTAGTAGGTCATGTGCTTGCTAGGAAAGTTAGCTGCAGCTGCAGCATTTCTAGAAATAGTTATATTAAAAAAATAGTTATATTAAAAAAACCCCCAAAACATTAAAACAAAAAACCCCCAAATATTTAGGTTTCTAAGAGAAAGTTAATAATGGGTGCTGTTGATGAAGCCTGGCCTATGGACATTGCAGATTACAGCTGAAGTGGGTGAGCACACAAACCACCTTCCATTTGGGTATCCTGAGTGACAGAATCAACTTTCCAAGCAGCAGTAGCTGAGCGAGCAGGCACTGCACACCAGCACTTCAGCAAGAGCTCAGCCAGGGCCCAGGGCTCTTGAACTCTCATCCTTATCCTCCAGTTCTGCAGGCATCCCGTAAAAACTTCTGATACACTCTCTAGCCATGAATGTCAACTGTGCTGTGACAAAAAAGAAACAAACCAATCAAAAAACCCCATAAAATGTATGAGCTGCAGGCTGCACAACCTATTCTCTAGATGGCACTGTATGTTAAACAATGATTTTCTTCTCTTTCCACAGTGCAATTTCTGAAGATAATAATCCAGATGCAGCCTCTAACACATACAGAATATGCATTTATGTAAAATCAGGAATCACTCCATGGTATTAACTTTCACCTGTAACTCCAGAAGTCATCTCCCAATTGCATTTAATTATGTTTATCCCTGTAGTATGTGACTACCAGGCAGGAAAGGGTGCACTGTACAGATCCAGTGTAGCAGACAGTCCCCGACTCAAAGAGTTAATGAGGAGAAGAGAGAAAGTATACTTATGAGAGCTAATGATGTGTTCCAGCCCTACTGCTGGATTCCCAGCCTGGTGTGCTACCCACTGAGCCATCAAGTGGTGCTGTGCCATGATGATGATTAAGTTTTTTGTTGGTGTTTTTTATTTAAAGACTGTCTTCATTATTAGTAACTTCTGAAGGGTTTGTTGAAAACGGCATCAGAGGCAGCAGACCGCAAAATTGGAAGAGAAATTCAGGAAACATGGGTGCAAAACCAAGCCTGACAAACATCTAGGGAATCATTACCCTGGGAAGTTAGGGAATGGCATAAACTGGAAAAAGTGAATTTCACAACACGGAGTAAAATTCTTCTGAGGTGATTTCAGCTGGGACAGTGATATAATTGTGGAGGCATTAAAAGGAACACAAGCTAATCTAAAGATTCACTGACAACAATATTTGCTTGAGGTATTTGGGATGTAAAATTAATTACCAGCAGGAGAGCTCCCCCAAATCCAAGACAAGTCTTAAACGGTCCAGGTCTGTTCTAGAACTACACTAACATAAACACACAGGGTAACAAAAGGCAGCAGCAAAGAGAAAGTGGCACGCACAAGCTCGGAAGAACCAACCAACCTTCCTACTGTACATTGCAAATGAGCAATATAAATCTCTACATTAGCTCACAACAGAAAGCTGTCTTTCAGAGTATTGCCAGCATTTGTTGATTTGCACTTGCCAAAAACCAGTTTGCAGGCTTCTGGAATGTTAAAAAGTAAACACAGCAACCCTTTATATTTTAAAATAAAAACCAAACAATACTTAATTATTCTAGTACAGCTAAGATTTATGTTGATGTTAGTATTTCATACATTCCAGCCCATAATATGATGTGGAAAATTTTCCCTGTTCCCTAGTGAATGCCTTGCATTGGCTGCATGCACGGTTTTAATGTCGATTGAAAATCTTACTTTACATATGGCAGACAAAGCCACAAAAGTGTGTCAAATTTTTAGCGCTGTAAAAAAAATAATTCAGATCCACTGTGGTTGATTCACTCTATCCAGGGTGTTTTGTTCTCTTACAACTATGCAGATATGTACCATATTCTACTGCTTTTGGCTATTTTAATGAAAGCTTTATGATTGTTTTAAAATTCTGGTAGGTATCCAGAACCCTTTTTTCCAGAATCCTCATATGAAAAATTTACTTGATGCATGGACCTGACAGCTGTATTGGTAGGAAACCTCATCTGTTGAACTACAGGTAAGGAAGCCAGATGCGAGAAACATTTGAAAGTCATTTGTCTTACCATCTCTTCATACTTTGCCCAGACATTCAACAGTAAAATCAGGAAGAATTTATGTAAATTACTACAGCCAACCAGCAATACATAAAAAAAGTGCAGAGCTAGAAAAGGGAGCTTTATAGCATTGGTGAGTGAGAAGAGATATTCAAATAGGAACCAGCACTGACAGCTAACCCCGGAGACTGAGATTAAAGTCACTACCACCTTATTTTACATACAGAAAAGCCATTTCAGGCATTTTTGAAGGTTATAACCCCCACTGCAGAGTTTGACTTGTAGCAAGTACTTCTGCACATGTTTAACTTTACCCACTGAATAATCCCTTTATATTTCATGGAACTAGTCACATGTATGAAAATACATGGATGCCTACATCTTCTGATGATTCGGGGGCTTAAGTTACCCTAGTTCAGTGAAGAAAGGGACAGAGGCACCTCCAGATTAACATACTAATATGAAAGTCAATGTGCAATTCTCCCATTAATTCCACAACCTCGGTATTAAGCTCTAATGTTTTCATAAAACACGAATTCTTCAACATACATTGGATATTCAGACCACAGGATGGCAAGGTGTGTCTACAAGTGTTTTACAATAATTATTTGGGGATAAATTTGGAAGAGGTACTTTATTTGTGTGTACCAAAGCTATTCATAAATTGTGCAGGTCACCTGAAGCTCATCTTGTGAAATCATCTTAAGTCATATAATGAATTGTTTCCATGCCGGACACGCTTGACCCAGCTTACATGTGTTTTAGATGACATTTTTAAAATTAAAGTTATTCTGTCCATTACAGAACAAAAGAATGACATAGATAGGAAAAAGGCAAGGAAAAATTAATTATTATTTGAGTGGGAGAGAGGGTGGGCTAAATTTATTAGGATGAAAACTAAGATTTGACATGTGAAATGAATGGAAAACTGACCATGCTTCAGCTTCAACTGACTAGACCCAACAGACTATCTACAATAGCAAATCACAGAATTATTATTAAACGATGATTGGAAATATAATACCTGATAAACCCCAGAATGTTAACATTTAAGCTATCATCATCCAATTTCAAAATACACAAAGGAAATACCCTGAACAATACCGACTCATTCATGCCACAGCTTTTAATTTTACACTGAGCTTTTAAATCCAGATTCATGATATCAAAGCTCTCTATAACTGTGTTTTGCCTTTTTAAAAATTTTTTTTAACTGCTTCAGTGCTTTATAAAATGGAAAAAAACCCCTGATATTTCTCTTTATAACTTGCTTTTTTTCCTGGTTTGTTTTTATAAGCAAAACAAACCCTATCTTTCTCTCCAACTCCTCTGCTTTAAATCAAGAAGCAAGCTCCTGATGAGTGTTCACGCAGCTGATTAGAAAATTGTCTTATAAACAGCATCATTAAGTGGCATGCCAATCAGTGGTGATATAGTGGTATTGCTGGTGCCTGCGTAAATTATAGAGTTATGCCCTACGCTTGGGAAACCTAAATGTACAATTCTGAGATTTCTTATTGGCAATTAGATTATAAATGCCATGTTCTGATGCTTAACAGCATGAGAATATTTTCATCACATACTGTATCTGCAGAATACAGAGAGGAAAAAAAATCTCTAATTGGAGCAGACCTTCTGAAGAAGCTGTTATGAAGGAACCCCCAACACTGAAAGCTTATAAAAGAGGAACCTGTTTTTAGGTTCCTCAGGAGTGATGCCATAGGAAAGCTATACGGATTGTAAGATCTCTTGATACCCCTTCCACCCCATTTATTTGGATTTACTATTTGTGTTATGACATATATTACCACCCACTTAAAATATACTAAAAATATTTGGACTTGTTTGAAAGCTTTCATTAGTTTTATCAATATTTTCTTATTAAATACAAGGAAAAGCTTCAAAATGTAGGTAACACAGGAAACTCAGCTACCACATACTGACCTAGACTTGTATTGATACAGACATGCTACATACAGTTTACCTGTTAATAGCACATGGACCCACATTCACTCGGATACGATACACACAGAAGATGACTCTTAAGAAATGCTAAGGCTGCAGAGTCATGGACTTGAGAGTTATGGGTTGCCAGAATTAAAGTTTGCTTGTGAAATTTTAATTCAGGTTCTTTAGCTTTCATCCTTTAATGATAGTCACATTAACCAAGCAGGCCAGACTCTTTCAGTAAATAGTATTTTCTTAACCGACACACTTTGAGCCCTGATTCATCACAGGGCTTTATGCCTTATTTACTTCATAGATTTAAACTGCACTGAATGCATGCATATTGAATTCCTCATGGGCTTCTGTACATTGCTCATTGCAACAGAATTGATAATGCCATTGCACCTGTTAAACTGTTCCAGAGCAAAGGCACAGACACATTGATGTCAAAAGTGGGTATCTTAAAGATGGTACCACAGCTTTCATTTTGGAGTATCCTGTGCTTTACAAGAGCAAGGCTCTCAGGAATGTCAGGATGCTGATAGCTCAGCTCAAGTGCTAAAAGAAACGAACGGCTAACCAACCTGCAAGTAGCTAAAGTACTTGTATAGAGTAAAAACTCCAGACAATCAACTGCCTGAAGCTCAAGAAAATCCCTCGTTTCAGCAGCACTTCACTTTATTCCTCCCAGTTTCTGCAGCGGGAGAGGAACACCTGCACCTTCGACTACGGCTCCAGATTAATTCCCAGAGAATACACCTGGGACACTGAATGATGCCCGTGTCCTGAATCTATAAGCACGATTACATCCAAAAACACTACTTAATTTTATTTATCTCTTTCTGATCTTCCTTGATTCAGAGTCTTGAACTGGTAGCCATAAGAGTGCAAGTCTTCCTTCCTGTTTTCAAATCAAATGTCTAATACCATCTTTTGCTGTTGGATCAATACCCAGGCAGATCCTGAGGACAGGCCTGTATCACTTGAGCTGACCCATTTACTGACAGTGGAAGTAGGTTATTATGCCTGGACAGCAGTGGAAAATGAGGGAGATTGCTAACAGCAGAGAAATAACAAAACCAAGAATTTTTGGTCTCAGTTCAGTGCTTCAAAAGGGAAGATGACAACTGTCTACTTAAAACACCTCTGTTATCCTTTTCTCAATCTCTGTATTCATATCTTCCCACATTTTGGTATCTGTCCTTTCTTCTCTCCAAAACATGTCTCTAATCCCAAATGCAATCTCCTCACATCCCAGTTTTGCCACTCTCTGTCTTTTTCTTCCCCTTCCTGCTGTTGCCCTGACTCCCCCATGTGTATTTACTGCCCAAAAGACGCCACAGCTGCTTCTACAGCAAGACATAAATTCATCTATCAGAAATTTGTATTTTCCAACTCACCTGAAAACAACAGATTTGCTTAGTGGTCTGTAATTAGTATGTACATCTAAAATTAATAGTTCTAGAGCACGCTCACTACAGTGAGTTGTTAACGGCTTATTAATTACACATCAGGATGCCATAAACAACTTACAATCAAAACATAACTTTTTAGAAGCATGCAACAAAAAAAAGTCAGTGACGACATCCACCAGACTTTTGTCCTCTCCAGAACTTCATATAACAGAAAGGAAAAATCCACCTCTTCTTTTCCACAAACATCTAGAGGCAAAAACTGGGAGACACCAGGGCTCCCTCAGATACAACGTGCAAAATGTTTACAAAGGGAGCAGCGAATGAAGAATTGAGACACTGTAGAGGGAATAGCCAGAACTGTGTGCCATTAAGGTACAGGAATAGATCACTGCAGAGGAAATAATTTCCCTCAGTGTCATGTTTTTGGGGAGAAGAGATCAATCACATACACCAGTATATACTTAAAAATAAACAGAACGAAAAGGTCCATAAACAAATTGGAAAGGAGGAGTCAATTCTTAACGGTAACACCTACCAACTTGAACACCACCCCCCCACCCCTCCAAAATCTAAATAGCACACTTGTTCATTAACTGAGTCACCACAGACAAACGCATCTCATTTTTTAACTCTGGGAGACTCTAGACAGATGTGATTGATTTGTCCTCCTACCGGTCCTTGCCCTTTTGTGGTTTTGCAGAGACGTTGGGAACTGGCAATAACTCACCACATGCCTCAGAGAGCTTTCTTGTTTTTGGAAATCTCTCGGCAGCGTGACATTTACATTTATTATGGCTGATTCTGGGCATTTAAATATGAAAACAATTAAAGTATATTTGCAAGGGATATGACAAACGAGCATTTGTACTCTGGCCAATTTTTCACTGACTTTCATTCAAGTACACCATTATGTTTCAGCTTTGACTCTGCCACTGTCTAAATGAGATGATTTCCCAGTATCCATATGGGCAGGTTGACGGATGAGAATGCCTTTAGGGTTAAATGTCTTTAGTATAAACTCAAAGGTCTCTTTCTTGGACAAATTCTGCCCCCGCACTCACCGATAAAAATTCAGAGGCACTGCTGAAACCCACAGAATTACTCTGGACCCCCAACAATCTAAATGGTAGCTCTCTGTCTCTCTGCAGATCCTTCTCTTCCCCAGAAAGGTGCTTCGTCTTTACAACTCATATCCTTCAGTAGCAGAAGGTAGCTTTTGATTTTCATGTGACTTTAGTATTCTCACCAATCTACTGCCACCAGAGAGATGATGATTATTTGCACCAAAGCTGGGCTGAAGCAGAGCACCTATTTCCTCATACCTCCAGGTTACATTTCCATTAGGAGGAGGGACTGAAGTAATATGGGATGCAAGGGAAAGAACAGCATTTTACTCTCCTGACAACCCTCTCACCTCTATATTAATAATGAAATTAGTTTCTATAGTTGCAATGTGCCACGGCAATGGAGCTAGACATAAATAAGTGTCTCCAGTTTACTTCAGGATGGTACTACTTCGGTTGTGGAGAGCCATGTGCTCTGTGCACAGCTGTGCTGGAGAAGTCTCTCTGAGATTTTTTTATTCTATCCCTTCCTGGCAATTACTGCCTATCACTGCAGTATGGAATATACACTCCCTTTGTCCCATTAAAGACAACCATCCAGCTGGGCTAAACTTACCCCTGGAAGTGGTTTGAGCTAGTTCAGAACCAAGATACTCACATGAATCTTTCCGTAAGTGGAGTCCTACAGCAGTAATGTTGCCCCAACAGTGTGATCTGGAAGAGCGTATCTGTTTATCACCTTAAAGCAGCCTCTCCAAAGTGAATGCCAGGACCCTGCTACCTTGCTAAAGAAGAGCTGGAACCAAATCTCCCTCCCACTAATTCCAAACATTCATTGAAATATGTGGAAATGGACTGAACATGTGACCTCAAATCCCCATTTCGAGCCCCTTCACAAAGTTTGACTGAGTTTTCAAGCTGCTGTTCAGGAAAAAACGGAAACACAGCTTTAGGGGCCCAGCACAACTGAGCTCTGTGTTCATCAGTCCTTTAATGTATGCCAAATGGTCTTTTTGGTTCGAAATAATTTCATGCAATGCTAAGCAATGCCCTCATTGTTGCTTTTGCTGACTTGCAGTAAACCAGTGGGATGCCAGGCTGCCACCATCAGAACATCTGCTTTATTGGAAAAGTATTTCAGCAGGCCTCGCCTTGTAATAAATGATGTGACCCTGGAAGGCAGACAGCAGCACTCCTGCAGGCAAATAGCTCACAAAAGGTCAAAACCACCTGAAGCTTTGGGAGAAGCAGCATCATTTCTGTCACCACACCCTACCCAGGGTTTTAGAGCTGTAATGAATAAGGGAAAAAATACATCACTGAAGCTCTGAAGATAGATCCCAGTTGATGGACTGGGAGTCTTCTACCACTGAAGAACATGAGAAGGGAGGGAAGGAGAGAAAAGCAGAGGAAAAGGGAATCCAGCTGTGAAGCTTTTTACTTTGCTACTGAAAACAGAGCTAGTCCTGGGAGCGCTGTTTAGTTTGCCTCAGTCAGAATGAAATGGGGCAGCAAAATGTGCCATATAAACTATTTCAGCTATGAAACAGGTTACAGAGTGCTTATACAAACAGCTTCACTAGCACACAGATACCTGCCCATCTTAATCCACAGCCTTTTCCAGAAGAGTCCCTTACCCTCTGATGTTTTTTAAGGAGTTACTAATTTTCTTTTGTCTTTTAGACTCTGAATTCTCATAAAACATAAACCCCCACTGCCTTTGTAATCTTTTTGTTCCATTCACAAGGCAATGTCAACAAAACCCCAATGAAGTAAAACAGTGAAAAAAACAGTGCAAACATTTCGGTTTTACCAACAATGTAAACAGCATCAAAAAGATTTTGGATCCTCTTTATCTACCTGTGAAGTTAGTAGTCAGTGGATGCTCTGTTGCTACAGCTAGATAAAGGTCCTGCTCCCATTGTTATTGCTATTGCCTTTTGAAGTGAAATGACAGTGGTGCTCTTTTGGATGGTAGCTTTTTACAGCAATTTAACTTCCTGCCTAAAGAAGCAAATTTGCATGAAAATTATCTGGAAAGCACAATCACATACACATTCAGTTTTTATGTATATGTGCTGGCATTTTCAATACAGGTATGACATACAGCATATCAAAGGCCATAGGGATGAAGAGTAAACTAGTTGGCAAGATTATTTTCTACAGTAATTTCCTAGAAAAGTAACCATTTCCTAGAAAAGCCTACCTTACCCTCCCACATCTTCTTCAATGAGCGGTGCAGCTGATTTCTACCTTCATTCTTATTCACCTTCCATGAAAGCACCACTGAGGACCTAATGAAGAATGCTGGGTAGTTCTGGCATTATTGGATTTTTTGTTATTTATTTATTAGACATGAGAGCTGTTATCAGCAAGCAGCCAGGTAAGTCAAATCAGATAAAGCATTATCTGATTCCTGAGCTGTAAATCAGATTTTAATAGAGCAAAGATTTGTATCCCTTTGGGAGTGGAAAGAATATGTTTATAATGTGTTCTGAATGTGTGCTACACAATAGCAAGTATGGATAAAAAATATTTTCTCTAATCAATTTTCCACTTTCTTCCTCAAGTTCTTTCACCCATAAGATGAGAACTAAAATAAAGTTCTGTTTGTGCCACGTGCAAGCAAATAACTGAGATAAGCATGCATAAAGGTATGCATACACGTTCCATCCTCACACAAACACACAAAAAATACTGAATTCTGCAATATTAATAATATAATCAAGACATCATTGTTTCTCTGCTGGCAGAATAATTTACAGATTTCAGGTTTATCCAATTCAGCCACTGAAATGAGACCTTTTGTAGCCTACTCTCAACTCCAATACAGCTTCTGTCTTAGGTATTTATCCTTGTCTTTTTCTATTCAGAAACTATGAACTCTCATGACAGCACCTGTAGATTAGACACAGATAACATCTGACTACCCCTTGAAGGCTTTACAAATTTTAATCAGCAGAGTAATCTAGATATGCTCAGACAGAAATTGGTGTTAGACATTAAAAACCTTGATGCAAAGCCAGCTCTTTCTTGTACTGCAGTGTTATTTGAATTCTGAGTTGCTGGAAATTATTGTTTGCAAAAATGAGGGCTCTCCTCTCACCTAACGCATCATTTTTGACTGTTCAGACAGAACTGAAATTCTGGAATTAGTTTACCACTCAGATACTTAAAACAAATACTTTGAGGACTCAAAATTACTTTTTAAAATCAAAGTTGCTAGGTCATATTCAATTAATACCATAACAAACTGGAGAAAAAGGCCTTTCGTGTCATGTTAGGCTTAAAAATTCCATTTCTTTCATGATTTACACATGAAAATGAATTTATAACCAAACCACTTTATTAATTGATGTATATGAAGGTGTGTGCTCAGAGTGCCATTAATGAATAAACAGGGAAAGCTCTGCCACTGACAGCCATCAGCAGCAATGCTGACATCCATGTCACACTTCAGTATCTTCTTATTCCCTTTTCTTCCCAGGTGAGCCTTTGCTTCTCCATCACAATTTACAGAAGGACTAACATTTTTAAAAGTAACTGCAAAACTACAGGCAGTGCAGAAGTTATTAACAAAACAAAAGCTAGTATCAAACTTGGGTTACCTGAATGTAAGGGTTATTTATTAGGGGAAAAATCCAACCAAGTCACAACTAACCACATGCTGTAATTGAGATACTGGTTTCCCTTTTGGGGGATGCAACTACAATGTAATTTGTTTTATCAGTATCTGAACAACAACCTGTTTCAAAATCTGTATTTGAATGAGTAAAGGTTAGCTCTAGTCATGTGGGCACAAGAGCAGTTTCAGGTTGTAATGACCTTGGTGTCTCAGATAGATTAAACATCTTCAAGGAAGACCAGATCATTTTTGTTTTTATATATCTGTGATGATATGCAGAGAAATAAATGAAGGAACTACGACCTGTGAGAAACATGAATACTGGGTCTGAAAGTGTATCCTGTAATGGGGCTCAGTGTACACATCTCTAAGGGAAACACTGTAAAAGGGCTGAAGTTTCCTCTTGGAAACAGACAGCAATAAAGACTGGGAGAAGCAGTGATGGTGGTGTCGTGTTAACATGAAACAAGTAGGAAACAGTCACTTAAATACCTTTTTGTCCCCCAGAAAAAGAAAAAAAAAAGACTGAATTAAGTGTAATAAAAATCCCCATAGTTCCATATCTAGCTATGCCTCTAAGTAACCAGAAGAAGTTTATTACAGTATAACTAGAATGATAAACATTGAAGAAACTGGTATCTCAACCCAGTCCTAGGGACAAATTTAGTATTTGTTACCACTGCACCTCCCACTGCGTTCCCCTCCAGCTGGCACAGCTAGACTCGCAACCCCTTCCTCCTTAGCTTCCGCAGATCAGGCAATCATAATTTAGTAGTAACAAAGCCGTGTCATTTGTGGGAGCAGACAGACCATCTTTAAAATTACCATCTTTCTAATGAGCACTTTGTAAATCTGATGAAATTTATGTCATTAAAGTAAAAAAAATTCTGATGTATATGAAAAATAACTTTTTAAACTACGCATCAAAACCACAAGAAAGGACTGCAACCTCACAATATCTATCACATTTTGATCCACACAGTAGCCTTTTGCTAAGTGACACAGGCATCAGAGATGCTCCCTTCGTTAACATGAGACTGGTTTAAGCTTCTTTCACTTCACTCTGGAGGGTAGAACATTTACTGAGAAATGGGTAGTCCCTCAGTGCAATGAGCCACAAAATTCACTGCACAACAGGAGATGAGCAGATGAAGATTCAGTACCTTACTTGTCAACTGTATTTATCAGTAGAAGTGAAAATATTTGACTCTTTTTCAAATTAATAGAACGTCCCTTATACAATACATTCAGGTCTTACAATCCAGTTTAAAAGGAGAAAGACATCACTAGCCAGACAGCTCTTCACCTGGCAAGTCTCTCACATCCTGAAATTAATGCCACATTTATATCTTCTATCATCAGTGCCTACCACCTCCTTAACTGCACATGTTCAGACTCTCAGTGGAACAAGACACTCCCTAGACTAGCACACGTGCTGCTGGCTGGCACAGTGGGACAACCTCAGATTCATTACTAGCCAACAAAAGCACTACACTGCAAACTGTGAGAACCACGTGCCCTTTCTGTGTGGGATGGCTCTAAAGTCTGGCAATGTAAATCAGACTGCAAGACCAGAGCCTTTCAATTACTGCTTCGCTTCTCTTAAGTTTTAATGAATCATTAACTAAAATATCCCGCCATTTTCCTGAGTGAATACAGCCTGCATGACTCAGTGTGAGAGGAGGGGGCAGGAGGATGAAGATTGTTTCAATTTTTTTGGGTCAAGAAACCTTTCTCTACAGACAACTGTCCCTGTTCTAGATCAAATGCACCTTTTCCCACTTTAAAATAAGAAAAAGATCTATTCATTCAGAGTTGACAAACAGACAATATATGCAAAGCAGTTCAGGGGAAGTGAGGTAGCTTTAATAATCTGTATCACATTATTATTTGTCTGTTCTAACTTTATGGCTTATAACCAGGAGTTTAGGCACTCGCAGCTTCCCCTCCCTGGAGGCCAATGTATCAAGATGGTAATGCATCATGACCTCAACAAATGTTCTATTTAAACAGCACAATGACTCCCAAATGCAAAACACGTTTCTGCCTGCGATATCTAAGGTTTAAATATATTTATCTTCTTTTTTTTTAAAAAACCCCTTCATTTCTAGAAAAAAATGTCTGGCAGGGATTCAATGCCATGTTCCACCTTCAAACACGTAAGGCCCTTCAACACTGGTGAGGCTGGCGTAAATGTGCAGTTAGGATAACGTCAAACCCACCATCCCAGAGGCGCCTGACTTACTGAGGTTCCACCTGAGGCCCGTCGTGGTCACACTCTCGCAGGAGTTCCCGATGGGGATGAGGCCACACCAGGCGCCTTCCAGTCCTGTGTCCACACGCAGCTTGTGCTTGCCCTGCAAGACAGAAGGGCCTCTGGAGTCAGTGCTCACCAGGGACCCCACGGCATTTGCCAACAGACCTTGCAAATGAAGCAGAAAGTACTTAGATGGAGACAGGTCCAGAATGTTCCCCAAAGGCTCAGGAATATTTGGCTGTAGGAATTCAGGCCATTGATGTTTACAGAGGGAAAAGAGATGCATGCTTAGGTTCCAGACCTCAGGGCTTTCAAAAAGTTTGTTTCTGGGCTTTTCTCAGCAGAAACTGGCTTTGCTCATTTTTCCCTGGCATTTTTTGAAGAGGCACTTCTGTCAAAGCTAGGCTGTTTTTTCCTGTGAAATGAAGGCATCCTGAACCATTCATTCATTTTTTTCCTCATCTAAACAGCTGTGTTTCACTCCCTAAACAATGCTAGTCAAAGCACCACTGAAACTCCTTCATTATTTTGACAACATCTGTAAAATTTCATGTTCTTCTCCAGGCATGTACTCTTCCCAGAAGGAAGAATACGTGCAGAAACTTAACTAAGTCCTAGAGAAATTAACTTAAATATTTAGAGTAACATGCTTACTAAGAACAACAAAGTGAAAATAAAACACATTTTTTGTACATCTAAGATAAATTCACCTTGTAACTATCAAGTTCATGGGATGGTGGAGAAGCAGCAGCTATTAATGATGATGGTTTTGTGACCAAGCTCTTAATTAGTACTTATAGACCCTGTGTGAATACCTTCCCACGTATCAGCATATCAACACTTGCAAGGAAGAGTAGACCATGGAAATCCTTTACAGAATGAAAAAATTTTAAAAAGCTGAATGTTAAGAGTTCTGGTACAATTTGTGTTCTAAGAAACTAAGGAAGTGTTTCTGAAAACTAGCTACAAGAAAACAGCAAATGCAAACCAGTGACAAGATCAGTGGAGAAATCATCCTCTGGTCTCTTCCATATAAGTAATTTATTCTTTCAAACAATCATGGGTTTTATCTGGGGGAAGGTTAGGATTCCTTGAAATAGAGGTTTCTTTGGGGTTTGATTTTATTCTCTTGTGGATGCACAGGCAAGTTAAACCCTTGAGCATGTCTTTTACACACAAATTCTTCACCACTATAAAAATAAAATCAGATATGACTACTTACTAATCTACCAAAATAAAATAGCTCTCTGAAACCCAATGAGTATTCAGTGAGTACTTCGTTAAGCAAGAAACCAAGGTTTTATACCAAAAGAAAAAAGAACAGTTGAACCATAAAACTCAGGTAAATGTCCTGAGCAGCAAAAATACTGTCATAAATTTTCTTTTGGGGAACATATTTAAGCTTTTTTCTTATGTCCTGTCCTCTCATATGCTCATTCCAAACGCCCTTACAAATACAAAGTCACTAGTTAGAAAGTCAAAACTGGAGGCAGAGTATCTTATTGCTGAGATGTTGATGTCTGAGGCATTCGACAGCTTCTCCTGTTAATGCCAAATGCATTATGAAGAAACAACTTCAATACATGTCATGCTCTCAGTTAACAAATGAACCTTGGAAAAGCTGTCAATTAGAGAATATCAGATTGCATAGCTTAAGCCTGTTTGATTGTTTGCAGAGCAACACGAAAACCAATCCAATATCATCTATCTTCTCAGGGTGTCCAGCTTCATGTGGTGATGAGCCGTGTATTTCTACAGTGGTTGTGAACGCTTGCCTGCCAAATTCAGAGGTGTAACAAATTCAGGCTTCATAACCTTTTAGCTATGCAATATGCCATTCTACTTCTCTCTCACAGTACAGGAGGAGGAGGAAAGGGAGAAGAGAGGTACAAGTACAGACTCTCTCGTTATGCAACGGCAGATATTGTCTACAATGAAGCTGATGATGAAGGAGAGAATGAAGGGATGAGACTGTCTGTTCCAAATAAATGTACATATTGCTGCTCAGAGCTACTTGAGGAGAGGAGCAAACTCACTGCATTTATCAAATAGAAAAAGAATATGAAAAAGCGAGGTAAAAGTAGCTGGCCTGACAGAGAACCTGATTAAGTCCTGTATTCTCAAAAACTGTGTCTACTTACTGTTAGGTTTGCATTTCTTATTTTATGACATTCTGGCCCAGCTTACAGATAGGGATTTAATTCAATAGAAATTTATGCAGAAAGCTGTCTTTCGGTGCTTATGAAATAAATTGTGGAAACAAAAGATGCCATTACCAGAGACTTGCCAATATCCAGGATTTTATCAGGAGGCTTTCAATGTCTGATACTTCCCTAAAATCCCAGTTCACATGTCCCAGTGATTATGTGAGTATCTTGACTTTCTTCCCTAAAAGAACATTTTTTACCCCTCAGCTGTTAAGAGAAATTTCAAACTAGGAGCAAGAAGGGCTAAATCCAAGGCAGCAAGTAAACAGGAACAGAAATATTAAAATGCAAATTATTTTTTAAAAAAACTCTCAACTGTTAAGCTCAACTCATGGCTTAGGGATTGGTTCTCTGATATTACACAAGACAGTTTTTAAGACTTTAAATAAATCAGTAAGGCATCTTAATATTATTGGGGGCAGAAAAGGGAAATGATTGTTGGGAAAAAAAACCCAAACAAAACCCCCCAAATAACACATTTTTGCCAAAAAATGTTAATCAGCTAATGCATTTGTACAGTGTCTAAATTCAAAGCACTGTGAGTCTGCCATGGGGGGAATTAGGTGTCCAAGATTATCTCAAAATTTTTGAGTACAGATCTTTCAACCAAGCAAGATGGAACTGCTATTTGCAGGAGGAAGGGAGGATCAGAGCTCATAATTTGCAAATACAAGTAATTATTTGTTCTATTTAAGTCTCTGTGATTAAAGGAACAATTATATACTGGCACTTAAAATACAAAACTGCTTTCAGTTTCTGCAGAACTCAAAGTTCCAAAATCAGGATTAAAACGAAAACCAAAGTCTGACTAAATAAATCCCTCCTTCTTAAGTTTTTTTGCCTCTGTAAGAGGTAAGTGAAATATTTTCACACTTAAGAATCAAATATTACCATGTTTGAATGATACTGGTGATAAAATAATGGCAAATAATACAGCTGCATTGATTTTTATCTTATTAAGTCAGTTTTGAAAAACATTGATCAATCTTCAGCATTGATTTTTTTTCTTCATTTTGTCTCTGATGCTGAGAAATAAGATCAATTTCTAAGTTCAGCAATAAGAAGAAAATGTCAGAAGATATTTTTAAGAACACTTCATCCATATAGGTTAAACTTTCCCTTTTGATTCTAATGTCTTGTGTTATAAGAATGCATTTAAGCAGTAGTGGGTAAATATAAACCCATTCCAACACTGTTTTTGCTGAGGAAAGACCTAAAGACATAGTTGATCTGTCACATCTCCTAACTTAAAGGTACAGCAGTCTGGTTGCCAGGAACTCATATACCTAACCCTATTCAAGGTTGTAAGATGCTAAAATCCTTAGTCAAAAATTTGCAAGCTGAAAAGCGTTATGAACAGTATCAAGACAAAAGCTGATGGCTTCTATGCCTGCACAGGCACTTCATAAAAGTATAGAGAAATTTACTTCTCCAAGTGCTTTCCAGACCAACTTGAATAAATGTATTGCAATAAATGTATACTCTAAAATAGATATCAAGTATCAAAATGTTATGAAAGAGAGAGAGAGAATGGGGACTGATCTTCAGCACTGCATTCTGACGGGATCTTGGAGGAGTGAAACCTGGACACAGAGGAGAGGCACGAAGCCAGTTAACAAGATGCTGGGAAAGAATAAGGAATTAAAATTAAGCTTTAAAAAACAAATGAAGAAAGATATAATAAACAGATCTTGGAAACTGCTGAAGCACTAGGACGTATAAAAGGCAGTGGGGAAGGAAAAGGAATGTGTTACAGGATTAAAGGACAAAGCAAGCTTACTCTAATTTTCAGGCTGCCCTGACAGTATGTCCAGCATAAATAAATCTACTGAATAACTTAACTCCTAGAAGCCACTCATTTTCTAAATGGTATACTTTCACCTGTGCTTGCTGTGAGATCTGGGACTACAAAGAAACAAGATTTCTTGACCTCTGGCCTACAATACCTCCTCCACTAGCTAGATCTTGTTTTCCATAATCTTTTAATAAAACATCTTTTTTGTATCAGCTTTATTTCAACAATTATGCCATAGATGGCAGCACACACTTGAAAACAACAACAGCAGCAAAAAACTAAATACAGATGTCATAGTGTTACCCAGGGAAAAGGCAAAAACCACAATCTGTTTTAGTACATAAACATCTGGGTGCAGAAAATGGCACATACATAAAAAAGACTCATGGAATGGGTGGAAATCAACATGATCACCAAAGACTGCAGCAGAGAGGAGGAGGAAAGGAGCAAGGATGAAACCAAGGTGAGAACATTTATGTTTAAAATCAAATATCATGATTGGCAATAAAGTAAAACAAAGTTCCAGAAATATTTCTACTAATCATTAGTTGTGTAAGAGCTTGACTTAACAATAATAAAAGCTTTTAGGCTGAGATTCTGAGCATGATAAATACAGCCAATTTTTTTAAAAGGATGTATTTAAGAAGAGCTTTTTGTTATAACCCTAAAATATCATCAATTGTCTTTTCAAGCAAATATACATAGTGCCAAGTTGCTATTACATGAATGCTATTCAAAGAACACTATCTGAGCCAACCAGGCTTTTTGTTGCTGTTGAAAATAAAAGTATCCACAGTTCCAGTGAAAACCCAGAAGTCTCAAAGCTCTTGTATATCATATCAATGACTGCTTAAACTCATATGGAAAACACAGAAAATTTATTGTATTCAAAACAATATTCAAAACTGTTGGACCCAATCCTGCCGATCCTTCTTATCAAATGTTAGTGCTCCTGTACTGAAATGGATAGACTTCTGTATATCAGTTATTTGCCAGACAGAGCCTCACCAAGTCTACCCTTCAAGAGGAGCACTTCATAAAATGACTACTCTATAGTGAATAAAATCCCAGGCAGTAGAGAGAGAATAAATTATAATCATTATTAGACCCAATTAATGAACACATCTGCTTCAAACCAATTTATGACAAGGGTATAGAAAGAAATCCCTGTGGAGGTAAGTGCCACTAAAATGCAAAGATTTACTATACCCCGAGGTTATACATTTAAGTGGTTGCGACTGTATATCTAATGTACAAATTATCCACAAAGAGCAAACGATTCCAGAGTTTCACACATTCGCCCACGAACTTTTTCTACAGGCCTAGTAAAACCCGTCAGTTAGTACACTTCTCATGGAATATTGACGACATGTTTTACTGAGCACAGTAGGTACACCCCTTGTTTGCCCATCACCTGTTGCAGCATGAGCAAGTAAAACAACTTTCAATCATCTTCTGCAGTCAAGCCTATACGACTGACAAGAAAACAGTGATCATAGGTGCAAAAAATGTGAAAGCATTTCTCTCTGGAGACTGCAAGCAGTTAAAACTGCCAGCAGCGTAGACACTGCTAACATGCATACAAATGAAGTGAAGAAAACACTTTATCAAGCAAATAAGATATCTGGAAATACAAAAGCTACTTAAAAAGGGAGTTTGGGTGGTTTAATTTCTTTTCACAGACATACCTTAAAGATTGACAAATGCCATAAATACTAATTCTTGTTCTACTCTGAATATTACCCTAAAGAAAAACTCATCTGTTGAAACTTCCCACTTGCAAATGAAATTCTACATCATTTTCTTCAACCTACCATAAATCAATGTAAAATACATCACAAATGCAGAATGAAACTATGATAATCAAGAACTGGCTAGTCTTTCTCTAAATTCAAGCAAGTCTTACACTGGCCCAGCATGACATTTTATCCTTGAACTTGTGCATTTGATGCCCTATCCTCAGCAGGCCCATCATTATAGATTTAATAAGCATTTTTAGTGGTGCCTTAAAAAAATCAGAACCATTTTCTTTATATCCATTTATGGGACTACAGAGTATAATAGATCGCAGATAAGAGTGAAAAGTAGACAAGCTGCTGAAGATTTCATATTTCCTATATAATTATTATGCAATGTTGCATTAAATTGTCAATCTAGAGGGGCTTTTATTAAGGGCACTAATATTCTATAATTCCTAAGTGATAAAAATTACAGCATAATCTTTCTCATCATCCACCAGTTCTTCATAATACATTTATTGTCACTGCTCATTCTTTTTTGTGCATTTCTACAGGGGAAGAGTCCAGAGGATTCCTTCTACCTAGACCACATTCTCTTATTTTCCTTGGTACTACAGAAGCATGGGAGTTAATTTAAAAGACAGGATATTGTTCACCTAACTTGTGGCAAGAAACAATTCCTTCTTCATAGCACTGAATTACTAAGTATTGCTGGAAGGCACCTTTATGTTATGTAAGAATACACAGAAGATTTGTGCGAGTATACAGTGCTAGGGGTTTTTTTGTTTTGTTTTTTGAAAGTGCTTAGGCTCTGTTTCTATACAAGGAAAGAAGTATGGTTACCATGCCTAACGCATATCAATGTTTACTTACATATGCTATACAACAATATTTCATATTTTCTTTTCTTGTCGGGGTTGCTCTGATCATGTTGCTTTCTCTATACACCTTGCTTTCTCTTCCCTATTACAGCTAATCTGTCTTCCCTTTCGCATAGTTCTTCACAGTCCATCCAGTGATGGAGCTTATCATGTCCTATTTAGTGGGAAGAGATTAATTGCTTTTTTAATGTGTAATACGATGAAGCAAATCATGAGCCCACAAATTCTCTTCTATACCACCATCCTTTTAGCAGAACTGGCTTCATATTTGGGGGTTTCATGTTAGGACTAGGGGCTTCATAAAAGCCTGGCCTCTATAATTTCTTCAGTACAAACAAACTGATGGACGGACTTCTTTGTACTGAGTGGGGTATCTCACAAACAGTCTTTTCTCCCTTCCATTTCTGTTACTTTCACAGAATCACACAGAATCATCTAGGTTGGAAAAGACCTTGAAGATCATCTAGTCCAAACATTAACCTAACATTGACAGTTCCCAACTCCACCAGATCCCTCAGCGCTGGGTCAGCCCAACTCTTAAACCCCTCCAGGGATGGGGACTCCACCCCTGCCCTGGGCAGCCCATTCCAACGCCCAATAACCCCTTCTGGAAAGAAATGCTTCCTAATATCTAGTCTAAACCTTCCCTAGAGCAACTTGAGGCCATTCCCTCTTGTCCAGTTGCTTGTTACTTGGTTCAAGAGACTCATCCCCAGCTCTCTGCACCTCCTTTCAGGTAGTTGTAGAGGGCGATGAGGTCTCCCCTCAGCCTCCTCTTCTCCAGACTAAACCCCCCCAGTTCCCTCAGCCGCTCCCCATCAGACCTGTGCTCCAGACCCTGCATCAGCTTCACTGCCCTTCTCTGGACACGCTCGAGTCATTCAATGTCCTTTTTGTAGTGAGGGGCCCAAAACTGAACACAGGAATCGAGGTGCGGCCTCACCAGTGCCGAGTACAGGGGTAAGATCCCTTCCCTGTCCCTGCTGGCCACGCTATTGCTGATACAAGCCAGGATACCACTGGCCTTCTTGGCCACCTGGGCACACTGCTGGCTCCTGTTCAGCCGGCTGTCAATCAACACCCCCAGGTCCCTCTCTGACTCGCAGGTTTCCAGCCACTCTTCCCACACACCTCTAGGTAAGAGAGGCTTGAAGTAGTGAAAAATGAACTTTTGAGACAATTTTCAGCACCTTGTTCTCTGTTACAGGAAGGAATAATTTGTTGTTATTATAAAGATATTCATTGACCTAGGATAAGACACCATATCTGTTTTCAGCAGACAGAGAATTAGTTTCTGCTTTATAACTGCAGGCTTTGTAGAAGTGTTATGTCTGAGATCTTGTGCTAGCAATGACTGACTGCTTCTCTCTACACCTCTAAAAACCTGTTGCCCAGGTCAGGAAGAACAAATATAATTAAAGCAATTTCAAGCTGGCCATTCAAACATGATTTTTTCTCCTCTTTTTTCCACCTTCTTCCCATTTTCTTCTATAGCTAAGTAGTCGTTGGAGATTACAGTCCACGTAAACCAGAGTACCGAACTCTGTTTTCCCTCCTTTATGAATCACACTTGGATAGCCGCGTCATGTTTATTTGCAACAGCCTTTTTATAATGGATATAGCTTCACTTCCCTTGCATTTCAGTGGGAACTGCTCCCACGTCATCAGTGTCATCAGTGACAGATTTGGTCCTCAGAATACAGAGGAATATTCACAAGCACACTAAAATCATTCAAAGTAGGCCAACCTGAGTCCTAAATATTTGACAGTGATTTCTTACCATAAACAAATACAGTCAGCCTGGCATCTTTTCCCACAAGACTTTGAAACTGTGAAAGCTGAATGCATCTTTCCAGTACCCCATTTGTCATCACAGTGATAATTGTGAGGAAGCATCCTAAAAGAATTATACTGGTATATTTAAAATACCACCAAAAGGTAGAAGAAATTGTATTGTGTAGCAGACAATGAAAGAACACAATCCCCATGTGGCGTTTACCTTCTGTCTTCCTTAGACCTACGTGGAGGACCTCTTATATTCCCCAAATGGGTATACAAAATTATCAACATGCTGATAGCATACTCAGCATTAGCATGACATTATTGATTTTAAAATTTCTTGTGTAATGAGTGTCCTGGTTTTGGCTGGGATAGAGTTAATCTTTACGCAGCTGGTACAGTGTGTGGGATTTAGTGTGGGGGTAACACTGATAACACACTGATGTTTTAGTTGTTGCTAAGTAGCCCTTATCCTAAGTTAAGGATTTTTCTGTTTCCCAGGTTCTGCCAGCAAGCAGGTGTACAAGAAGCTGGGAGGGAGCATGGCCAGGAGAGCTGACCTCAGCTAGCCAAAGGGCTATTCCATACCACAGAGCGTCATGCTCAGTGTATAACCTGGGGGAGTTGGCTGGATGGGGTGGATCGCTGTGGGGACTGTCTGGGTATCAGTCAGCGGGTGGTGAACAATTCCATTGTGCATCATTTGGGTTTTTTTTCCTCCAGTTTTATTTCTCCCACTTTTTGTTATATCCCTTTTCATTACAGAATCACAGAATCACAGAATCATCTAGGTTGGAAATGACCTTGAAGATCATCTAGTCCAAACATTAACCTAACATTGACAGTTTCCAACTACACCATATCCTTAAGTGCCATGTCAACTTTACTCTTAAACACCTCCAGGGATGGGGACTCCACCACCTCCCTGGGCAGCCCATTCCAACGCCCAACAACCCCTTCTGGAAAGAAATACTTCCTAATATCTAGTCTAAACCTTCCCTGGCGCAATTTGAGGCCATTCCCTCTTGTCCTATCGCTTATTACTTGGTTCAAGAGACTCATCCCCAGCTCTCTGCACCTCCTTTCAGGTAGTTGTAGAGGGCAATGAGGTCTCCCCTCAGCCTCCTCTTCTCTAGACTAAACAACCCCAGTTCCCTCAGCCGCTCCTCGTACGACATGTGCTCCACACCCTGCACCAGCTTCATTGCCCTTCTCTGGACACGCTCGAGTCATTCAATGTCCTTTTTGTAGTGAGGGGCCCAAAACTGAACACAGGAATCAAGGTGCGGCCTCACCAGTGCCGAGTACAGGGGTAAGATCCCTTCCCTGTCCCTGCTGGCCACGCTATTGCTGATACAGGCCAGGATGCCATTGGCCTTCTTGGCCACCTGGGCACACTGCTGGCTCCTGTTCAGCCAGCTGTCAATCAACACCCCCAGGTCCCTCTCTGACTGGCAGCTCTCCAGCCACTCTTCCCGAAGCCTGTAGCGCTGCTGGGGGTTGTTGTGGCCCAAGTGCAGCACCCGGCATTTGGCCTTATTGAAACTCACCCAGATGCCCTTATCTCATCGCTCCAGCCTGTCCAGATCTCTCTGCAGAGCCTCCCTACCCTCGAGCAGATCAACACTCCCACCCAGCTTGGTGTCATCTGCAAACTTACTGAGGGTGCACTCGATCCCCTCGTCGAGATCATCAATAAAGATGTTAAACAGGAGTGGCCCCAAAACCGAGCCCTGGGGGACACCACTCGTGACCGGCCGCCAACTGGATTTAACTCCATTCACCACAACTCTTTAGGCCCGGCCATCCAGCCAGTTTTTTACCCAGCGAAGCATGTGCCCATTCAAGCTGCAAGCAGTCAGTTTTGCCAGGAGAATGCTGTGGGAAACGGTGTCAAAGGTCTTACTGAAGTCGAGGTAAACTACATCCACAGCCTTTCCCTCATCCAATAAGCAGGTTGCCCTGTCGTAGAAGGAGATCAGGTTTGTCAGGCAGGACCTGCCTTTCATAAACCCATGCTGACTGGGCCTCATCATCCGGTTGTCCCGCCTATGTTGTGTGATGGTACTCAGGATGAGCTGCTCCATCAGCTTCCCAGGCACCAAAATCAAGCTGACAGGCCTGTAATTTCCCGGATCATCCTTCCAACCCTTCTTATAGATGGGCATCACATTGGCCAATTTCCAATCTGTCGGGACCTCCCCGGTCAGCCAGGACTGCTGGTAAGTGATGGAAACGGGCTTGTCAAGCACCCCAGCCAGCTCCTTCAGCACCCTTGGGTGTAACCCATCAGGTCCCATAGACTTGTGTATGTCTATGTGATGCAGTAGGTCACTGACTATCTCCCCCTGGATTGCTGGGGGGTTGTTCTCCCAGTCTCTGTCTTCTGGCTGAGAAGGCTGGATTCCCTCAATACAACTAGTCTTGTTATTAAAGACTGAGGCAAAGAAAGCATTATTATTCTTATTAATTGTTATTGTTAATTTATTTTAGATATTAAACTGTCCTTATCTCAACCTATGAATTTTACTTGTTTTTTTGATTCTCCTCCCCATCCCACTGGGCTGGAGGCATGAGGGAATGGCTGCATATTGCTTAGCTGCTGGCTGTGCCTAAACCATGACAATGAGAAATAAGGTCAGCAGAGTTGCTACCCTGGATTTCAAGAGAGAAAACTTTAAGGTACTCAGGGAGCTAGTTAGCAGTGTCCCCTGCAAATCTGCTTTTGAAGGCTCAGGGGTCCACAAGTGCTGGCCAGTCTTTAAGAATCACCTTTTAAAAGCACAGGAACAGGCAATCCCATTGTGTTGGAAGTCAAGCAAGCAGGGCAGAAGATCAGCTTGGCTGAACAGGGAACTCTGCTTGGAACTCAGGAGGAAAAAGAAATTGTATAATCACTGGAAGCGAGATCAGGCTTTGCAGAAAGGTTACAGAGCTGTGGTTTTCTTATGCAGGGATGAGACACAAAGGGTCAAAGTTCAACTAGAGCTGAAACTGGCCAGTGTTGAGTCAGACAAGATGACAGGCTTTTTTCAGTATGTTAACAGCAAGAAGAGGTCCAAAGAAAACACTGGACAAATACTTGTTAAAAATGGTCACCTGACAAATAGGGATTAAAAAAAAAACCAGAGCCATTAAATTTTTTTTGGCCTCGGTCTTTAATATTGATAGACATTGGGCTGCCTGGGCATCTGAGTTGGAGGATCACGACTGCAGGAACAGTGATTTTCCATTCGTGGACACTTACGCTGTAAGGGACCAGCTGTATCAGCTGAACGCTCGTAAATCCATGGGGCCTGATGGGATTCATCCCAGAGTGCTGAAGGAGCTGGTGGAGGTTACAGCAGGACCCCTCTCAACCATCTACCAAAGGTCTTGGGACCCTGGGGAGGTCCCTGCTGACAGGAAGACAGCCAGTGCTGTTCCAATTTACATGAAGGGCTTGAGTGAAGGCCCAGGAAAGTACAGACCTGTTGGTCTGGAAGATCTGTTAGACCTGGAAGAATTATGATCATGCTGGGTGCTACTGAAAGGCATTTGAAGGACAACACAATTATCAGGCCCAGTCAACATGCGTTCACAGAGGGAAAGTCCTGTTTGATTAATTTGATATCCTATGATACAGTCACCTGTCTGGGTGGGTGAAGGGAAGTAGGGGGATGTAGTTTTTCTGGATTTTAGTATGGCTTTTGATACTGTTCCTCCCAGCATCCTTCTGGACAAGTTGTCCAGCTGTGAGATGAGCAGGGTCATGGTGGTCTGGGTGAAGAACTGGCTGAAGGGCAGGGATCAAAGGGCTGAAGTGAACGGGGCTACATCTGGCTGGTGACCGGCCACCAGTACTGTTCTTCAAGGCTCAATTCTAGGACCAGCTCTGTTCAATATTTCTATCAGTGATCTCGAGGCAGGAGTTGAATGCACGATTAGTGAGTTTGTGGATGATACTAAACTGGGAGGTGCTGTTGACTCTCTCGAGGGACAAGAGGCCTTGCAGAGGGGTCTCAATAAACTGGAGCATTGAGCAATCATCAGTGTCATGAATCTGAACAAGAACAAATGCCAGATTCTGCACCTGGGACAGAGTAACACCCAAGTCTAAAATGGGAGAGTGGCTAGAGAGCAGCCCCGCAGGAAGGGGTCTGGGAGTGCTGGTTGACAGGAGGCTCATCAGGAGTCAGCAGTGTGTGCCCTGGCAGCCAAGAGGGAAAACCGCACCCTGGAGTGCATCAAACACAGCGTAACCTGCCAGGCAAAAGAGGGGATTATCCCCCTGTATTTAGTACTGGTGCAGCCTCACCTTCAGCATTGTGTGCGGTTCAACCTAAAAGGAAGGCACCAAAGCTGGTGAAGGGGCTGGAGGCATGTCCTGTGAGGAGTGGCTGAGGGCTCTGGGTTTGTCTAGTTTGGAGAGGAGAAGGCTGAGGGGCGACCTCACTGCTCTCTGCAGCTTCCTGGGGAGAGGAAGGGGAGAGGGAGGTGCTGAGCTCTTCTCCCTGGTAACCAGCACCAGGACGTGTGTGAATGGCTCAAAGCTGCGTCTGTCAGGGGAGGTTCAGACTTGACATGAGGAAACATTTCTTTACCAAGAGGGTGGTCAAACCCTGGAACAGGCTTCCTGGAGGGGTGGTTGACACCCCAGGCCTGTCAGTGTTTGAGAAGCATTTTGACAATGCCCTTAATAACCATATAACCTTAATAACCAGGTCAGCCCTGAAGTGCTCACGCAGTGGGACTAGATAGTTGTTGTAGGTCTCCTCTCCTTGCCTCACCTTGCTGTGCCACTCCATGTGCAGCCAGGAGCAGGCTGATGCATTCTTTAGTTTAGCTCGAAAAAATATCCCTTGCAGTCTGGCAAAGAAAAGCCACAGAGCCACGGAAAGTAGCAGCAAGAATACAGCCCAAGCACTCCCTGTTTCCTGAAGAGTGAGAACTTCAAGAATGAGCATCAGTACCAACCACACATAAAAGAAGAAGAGGAGGTGTGCAGTACCATGCTGTATTTTCCAAAGTACGACACGTATCAGTGACAAGGATACATTTTGCCTTCCCAAACTTGCTCCACCGCTGTGCTTCCTGGCCAGTGATGCATGAGAAGCTCTTTCATGCCTGCCCGGCGCTTGTGTTGCAGGCAGGGAGAGCTGGAAAGGGGCAGCTCTGGATGGGGCATCAAGCCTGAAGCCCTTCCAAGCACAGGCTGCTGGGCATGAGCAAGAACCCCCGGGGAAATGGAGCCAAGGGAAGAGCAGAGTCGCTTCCGCTACAAGCTTGCGATGGGCAAGAGAGCCAGGGAGAGGCAGGGCAGAAGGGGGGCCTTGGAGGGGCAAGAGCCGCAAGCAAGAACCAAGCAAAAGGGCTCAGTGGAGCCCGGACAAGGGGCTGTGCTCAGTGCTACAGAGGACAAGCAGCAACCCCCGGGCGGCACCCTTGGGGCCCACCCTGGGAGTCTAAAGACCTTCCTCCCCCCGGATGCGGGGCACGAGGGCCACCTTCGTGGAGCAGGAGCAGCAGGCACCTGGCCAGCATGGCCCAAAGGAGCCCTGCCCAGGGGCCGTGCTCAGCGCTGCAGAGGAAGGCAAAAAACCCCTGGGGACACTTGCTAGCCCACCGTGGGGGAAAAAAAGCCTTCCTCCTCCCAGCTGCAGGGCACGAGAGGCCATCTTCGTGGTGCACGAGCAGCAGGCAGTAACCCAGCCAAAAGGGACCGCAGGAGCCCTGGCAAGTGGTCATGCTCAGTGCTGCAGAGGAAGGCAAAAAACCCCCGGGGACCAGTGCCAATGTGCCCTGGGGGAAAATTCCTTCCTGACCCCAGCAATGGCGATCGGCTATTCCCTGAGCAGGTGGGCAAGACCTGCCTCCTCGTCCCACAGGCTGGTCATGCCTCCCAGGAGATGCCCAAGCCCTGTTCTCCCTCACCCTGGAACCATCTCAGGGGCTTCTGAGAGTGGCCAAAGGCCCCCAGCCTGATCGACCTTGGGGGCAAGAATCCTTCCTGTGCCTGGCAGAGCACCAGTGGGTGCTCCAAAGCACTGGGACCCCATGCAACATCCTTGCATCCCATTTCTTACATCTGTTGCCCCTGGCTCTGCAGGGGATGAGGACGGCGAGCTCTGCAGTGCTCCTCAAGAAGGCATTCCCTTGGGCTGGCCACAGCTAACCCAGATGAAAAGGCCTGAGAGCCTTGGGCACCTCCAGCGGTTGGTGGTTCTTCTCATCTCCTGAGGGGTTTGCGTTTCTTCCCTGAAGGCTGAAGCAGGATTTCCATCCATCAGATGGGCTTTGAACGTGGCCATGCCAGGAGCTGGCCTTGCAGCGGAGAACCTCCAGGCGCCTCCTCCAGCCACTGGTCTTCCTCCCTCAGCCCCCTCCCAGTAATCCCACCCTCTCCTCAAGTATCTCCTCTCAGATGTCTTTGGGATGCCCCCGGGGCAGCTCTGGCAGCGGGACACTGGTGGGTGCCCCCTTTTATACTGCCCCGGGGCACTGTGACTGCTGCGTTGTCGGGGGGTGGCACTGTGAGATGGGGGTGACTGATAGGGTCCCCCATGTGCAGCCCTACTCACCCCCCTCCGCCCAGCACCCTTCGGAGGAAGCCTTTGGGGTGCTGTCCCCGAGGCAGTCGCTGTGCCCAGGAGGCCCAGGGGCTGTCCCTGCCCTTGGTGGCCACGCTCTGGGCCCAGCTGCTGGGTGTCCCTGACACGTCCTCTGCCACTCGGCTCCAAGGACAAACCCAGGGCTGTTCTCTCAGACCATGGCAGAAACCAGCCCTACAGCCCAGAGACCTCCCCTATTAGCTGTTCCATCTCTGCACCAGAGCTAATGGCCATGAGGCCCTGCAGCGAGGAGGAGCAGGGACTTGATCTGGTTGGACAAACACCTGGGGAGTGTGAGGGGGGATGATTTTGGCAGCCACAGACTGGAGGAAAGCCAAAGTGTGACCAGAGCCAGAGGTAGGGATGGACAGTGCCAACAGACCACCATGGAAATAAGACAGGATTTAGAAAAACAAGGGAGCGGAGGTTACATTGCTGTGGTGGAAACATTGGGCATTTTCAGACCTAGAACTGGGTATTTAGGTATTTGGATCCATACACAGAGCACAGCCAGGCAAGCGATGACTTTCTCAAACTGTAAAAATGCTGCTACCGCCACCACATCCCCTTTTTCCACTGAAACCAAGCTGCGCGGCTCCTCTGTCAAACACACCCATTGGCCGTGGTTATACGGGATACAAAACACACTTCAGCCACAGGGTGAAGCTTTCACAACTCATTTGTGACTTTAACCTTTCTGATAGCTATTTGCCTACCTCCCTTTGTGGGAAGATGTTGAGATCTTATCTAAATACCTGGGAAGTCTCTTTTTCCTTTAGGATTTAGTATTTTGAGTCCTTAAGGGCAGCAGGGTTGGAAGTAGATGATCTTTAAGATCCCTTCCAACCCAAACCAATCTATGATTCTGTGATTCTATGAATACGCTTTAGCTTTTGCTCAGCCCTGAAATGCTCAGGCAGTTGGAGAGGATGATCATTGTAGGTCCCTTCCAACTGATCTATTCTATTCTATTCTATTCTATTCTATTCTATTCTATTCTATTCTATTCTATTCTATTCTATTCTATTCTATTCTATTCTATTCTATTCTATTCTATTCTATTCTATTCTATTCTATTCTTTCCATTTACTGGTTGGCAATAAAACAGAATTTGAACCCATGAAACAGGGGACTGATGTAGAACAAGTAATGCTATACCAAATACAGAGTAATATAATGCAAGAAGAAAAACGCTGACATAAAAACATAAAATAAGGGTCAGCAGAATGACAGATTGTGGTAAAAACAATACACAGCTCATACACAGCTCACCCTGCCAAATGCAGAAAGGCTGGAACAAGTAATACTGCCTATTTAGGCACTTTGACTCCCACATATTGCATTTTCTATATATAAAAATTTTCAGTCCGTTTCATACAATAGCAAGTCACAACCCATCTTCTGGAAGAGGAGATGAACCCTCCTATACAACAGAAACTTGCTACATCAAATCTATCTGCAGCCTGTATTAATGAGATAGAAGAATCAAATTAGGTTCTTCCATCACAAAAGCATCAAAAAAGAAACATAAAGACAAACTAGAAAGAAAACATATGGCCTAATCCTTGAAAAATCTAAAAGCTAAACAATGAATTTCAAGCTATTTGAAGTAGTAATAAACTTCAGGAAAATTACAATTTGATGCCTCTCATTAAATAATACATAATCAGCAATTGTTTATGGAATTAGGTGCATTACTCTTGAATACTACATTTCCTGCTTTCCTAACCTTCTCTGCCTACATGTTCCTCTTGGAAAGCATTCACATGATTTCATGGCTGCTTCTGCTCCATGAAGTGAGATGCCTTTGGGCTAGTACTAGGACAGAATTGCATTTAAGCCATCTAAGATTTCAGAATGAAAACTCTATTGCTTACCTGAGAACATTACCCGCAGCAAGGCCATGGAAGTTTGCTGTCTGGGAGAACTTTACAGCCCTGTCCAACCTGACTTTGAATATGTCCAGGGATGGGGCATCCACAACTTCTCAGGGCAACCTGTTCTAATGTTTCATCACCCCATTGCAAAAAATTTCTTCCATATTGTATCCAATCTAAATCTACCCTCTTTTAGTTTAAAACTATTGCCCCTTGGTCTGTCACTACAGGCCTTGGTAAAAAGTCTCTCTCTGTCTTTCTTATAAGACCCCTTATGTATTGCTGCAACAAAGTCTCTCCCTGGAGCATTCTGTTCTCCAGGCTGAACAACCCCAACTTTCTCAGCCTTTCTTCATAGGTGAGGTATCCAGAAAACCATTTAGTTCAAAATAATCTGAAAATGTCTAATGAGGAAGAATGTCTTCAAGTAGAACTTTTGTCCCAAATCCACTTGATCCTTTTTTTTTTTTTTTTTTAAGATTAATAGAGAACTAAATCAGAACTGATTTTGTGAGGGCTGTGTAAAATAACAACACTGAGAAAGAACAGAAAAGGTTCATTACTCCTAAGTTTCTTCTGACTTGTCATTTCAGAAGAACAAGTTTAAAACTATCTGGAATGTACTGCAACCTTAATTCGATTGATGAAGTTCCAACACAGGGACCTCCAAAAAAAAAAAAAAATTAAACACATTATATGAGACTTCGAAACAGGCAGCAATAAATATTCCTGGCTCAAAATAAGCAGCCCATGTGCAGACACTCATGTACACACACAGGATTAGAAGTGGGACCTTTTCCAGAATCAGGGAAAAACGAGATTACTACTCTACAGTGTTTCTTGCAAATGAGAAGCTCAGGAGATGATGCTCTTTTGAAAGATTTTTCTGATATGGGTCTCAGTCCCTTCCCTCATCTCCAACAGCTCTGTTCTACCCAGCGAAGACTTAGGAGTTTGGTTCTTAACAACCATGAGTTGAGACAAACTGTAGAGAAGCCTGCAATGGTTCACTGGGACAGATTTCAACCTCCAGATAAAAACTCAATCACTTTCATGGTTGTTTTTGAAGGAGGTTTTTGGAAAAGGTTCAGACTCTTTCCTGACAGACTACTGGAGCAGGAGACATTCCTGTATGGGTTCATGGGCCGCTGCTGGCTGTGTTACAGCACTGGGAAAGTTGGGGACATGGAACCACCGTCAGGAAGCCTTTGCATTGCGGTGCCCGAGAGGAGCTCCAACAGCTCCTGTCACAGGCCGGATTCTGACTCTGCACAAACACAGAGCAACAAGGCAATTTCTCATTTAAACCAAAAATTAAAACCCTAAAATAGAGATATATGACAGGAACTGACGCGTGACAGGCAGCTGACAATCACCGTAGAAGTTTACAGCCTTTCAATGGACATCTCTCCAAACAGTTGCTAATAGCCAACAATCCCTGCATGGCCCTTTAGGGGGGCTGAACATATAATTAGCCACGTGTTCTGACTACAGGGCTAAGCACGCTGGCAGGATAAAACCAAACAGCTTAATGTATTAACAGAATCTCTGGAGACAAATCATCTATTTCTTCTGGGGTTTTCTGGAGGTTTTTAGAAAGAAACCAAATGGAAGGCGAATGCAGAATTTCAAACTATGGTCAAGAGTATGTTGGTTAGTCAATATGGCCAAGAAATATTAAGCATATCAGATTTTAAAAATGCCCTCAAGAGAAAGAGAAAAACATACACTGTTTCAAAACATAATTCACCTTGACTACTGTGGGAAAATAGTATGTTTTTGTTACCAGACAATAAAATGGGCGCTCCAGATTTCTTCTGGAAGGGAACAGTAGAATTCCCCTCTCTAATCTGGTATCACTCTAATAAAACACTCATCCACAATAACATGGATTCAATTTATAGGTTTTATTTTATTTAAAATAGTTACAAGAGCCTTGTTAGCTACTTGAGAAGCACCTGCTTAGATAATAAGTGCATATCTAGAGTGGCTGAAATGCACCAGGAGACTTTACTATGGTCACTTAAGGGAAGAATATTTAAGTAATAAATAAGGTAAGTTAATTGGGTTATGCTTTAGCATGGATAATGCCAAAAAATAGGCTAATATGTTCATTCAGCTAGTGCTGCAGACTTCTATTATTCTACCATATGTTACTAATCTAAATTACTTTTGATATTTGAGCTTAATTTAGAAACTGTATCTTGTTAAGACCCCCAAATTGTGTCATTTCAAACACAAGAGATTGATGTTTCAGTATTTTTTTTTGTCAACTGAAGTTCATCAGAAGTTAAATATGAGATGACATATAAGATGAAATATATTATTATTAATTTTTCCTGTGTCTGGACAATAAAATAGTATGTGCTTGTCTTAGCTCTCAGACAGAATGAGGTTTGGAAAATAATTATTTGTGACTATGTTCAAATGTGAACAACTTGTACATAATGTAATGAGTACTCTTGGCCTCCATCTCTACTTTAGACCAAAGGATTTTAACTTGTCTTTCTGGGATACAAGGAAGAAAAAACATTTATGTCTGCCTTCTAAATTTGTCCAGCCTGACTTCTCCTTCTGTTGTTTTTCTTAGGATAGTTTTAGGACAGCATCTTATCAGCCTCAAGAACCAATAAATTCTTGAGATGACTGTTTTCTGTTAGCGTCAAGAAAACATTACTTCTGATGAAACTGAGCCATCACTGTCTTATCACTAGTGGTTGGTGAGGAAACCATTTCATCTGTTTGCTTGCTCTCAGGCACCAGCCTAGGATTTCCCATAGGTCCTGAAAATGCTAAGAGGGTGTTAAAAACTGGTGGAATTTTCATTTTCTGTCATTCAAATCCTTCCCTTGTCTGTTGGTAAACACACTGTAAAAGCCCATCAAAATACATGTTTAACTGCACCAGTATTCACGTTGTCACATCTAGGTCTTAAGTGTCATGATAAAATTTAAGTAAAATCCACAAATCTTCAATTTTAGATAAGTTATATTTCAGTGGTCAAACTGGAGATGCAATTGTTTCCCCCATCTGCTTCATGTCCATCTGCCTCGATGCTTGCATTTATATTTCAAGCAGAAAAACAAAGAAGAATGAAGAATTCAGATCTCTAGAATGCTTCCCATTGCAAACACATAGCTAGACCACAGAAATGTCAAATTTGACTATGTTAAGGAAGACTAGAGAATTAAAAGCAAAGTTTATTGGGGCTTCAAAATTTTGGGGGCAGCAGAATTTTTATTAAACTGGAGTGAAACTGCTGGCAAACAAAAATGAAAAAGCTTTTGAGAATTTAAATAAGAGTGAGAAGGAAAGCTGACAGGTGCTAAGGAGCACTCAGGTCAGACAGACATCTGCCAGGGACATCAGCAACATAAAGGTAACTTTGAATCTGCTAGTGGAGGACGAGACAAAAAATCAGAGTTGAAATGAAGGAGGTGCAAGCTGAAATCACAGAACTAATTTCCATAGAGGAAAAAAATTCCACCCAGGGGTGATTTAAATAAAAGTATGCCTATGTATAAAATGAGGAAAAACTTAAAGGGCTGAAAGCTGTAAGATAGAAACACACATACTAGTAGGGTTTTACTAATGGCAATTCATAGTGTGTTCACAGTAACATTTAGATCAGGGAGGGTGAGTTGTTTTGGTTTTTTTGGGTGGTTTTGTTTGTTTTTTTTTTTTTTTTTTTTTTTTTAAAAATACTGTGGACTGTCTCCACATACTGTGCTTTGATTTGCAGCGAGCTTGAGCAAGCGCAGCAAATTCCTTCCGGACAAAGCTAAACTGGAAGATGCTCTTCAGAAGAGCATCTAAAGCACTCCACCCACTAACAGGCATTCACAGAATCACAGACCCAGACTAGGACTAGTCTGACATAAAACACCCTGAAATGTGGGCAGTGTGGGACATCAGCCACCACAAAGCATTTCAGCCCTAAGAACCTCCTTCTGGTCTGCACTGCTTGTTAACATAGACACAGAATCTGGAGGTGAAGGAGGTCTAAGACAAATGTGATAATAGTTAGAGGGCAACATCATCTGCCTCCACAGAAAGTGGCAAACGATTACATTCAGCAAGATTTAGGAAAGCAAATTCTCGATGTCTTGAAACAATTTATGTGATGTCCTTTGCAACAATTTGAATACTGTGCTTTATCTTAGATAGTACATTTTATAGAAAACAAGCAGGCAACAGAACAGCAGCTCAGAATAAATTCTTCTTGAATAGTTAATTTGGCACTGTTGCAATGTCATGGAGAGTTGAATGACTGTGAAGATTTTACTTTTTAACTCTAAACAAAAAATACTGCCTCAGAGGATGCCAGATAAAATTCTGCATCCAAACAGTTTGGTTCTGGTTGTATGGAAGGACCTGTCACTCCCTGGCAAGGAGGACGGGAACACTGGAGGAGCTGTTGGTTAAGGAACCTGCTGAGGGTACATGAACAGATAGGTCTGCCATCACCAGCGAAGATTAAGGCTAACCATTTGACAGAACTAGAAGCAGCAAACAGCCTGCATATCAACTTCCTTAGGTGTTTTGGATTTAATGTTAAAATACACAGCAGGTTGATTTAAGGAGAGTGTCTGATTATTATACTGACTGCTGCTCACAGACTCCTGAAAGGAGGAATCACAGGTACACAACAGCACCGGATCTGCTAGCCCTGAACTGACCCAGCTGCTGCTCAGATCTGCTGACTCTACAGGACACAAGACAAGAAGCCAGTCCTGACTTATTTCCAGGAAACTTACACCTGGTTTAAGGAGTAACTGCAACCGAGCTGCTACCCTCTGCCCTGCAACTCCCAAAACTGAAATTTAACCTTCTCAACACCAAATTTATAAAATGCAACATTCTGTGACCTGCTTACAAATTAATGAACACAATCCACACATTGTATTTCTGCTCCATTCGATCTTTTCTCATCCTTTCTATGTAAACTTCTTTCTTGCTATAAACTAAAAAATGAAAATAAAAATATACTGACACAGGGAAAAACCAACAGTGGCACATTGTTAGATCTGCAGTCTCTCCAGTGCATGAGTTGGTTCCTCTCAAAATTATTACTAAAGCTGGGCACAGCTACTAGGACATATTTCAAAAAATAACCATTTTAGTCATACCTACAAGTGTGTACATGGATTTAAATAATAAAACTACTATTGTTTTACACTGCCTCACACATCAACTTATAACTAAGGAACTAAGAAATAATCAGATCAAAAAATAAATAACTTCTTGCTTACTAAACCTCTCCCCTTCCCTTTCCTCCTGAATTATAACCATACAAGTTTCTTCATTTCAAACACAGTATACATGGTACTGACTTGCATTGTTCTGGAAAGAAATGCATTTTTCTCTTAGGAAATGGTTACACCCATGTGCAAGGGGAGACAAATTCAGATACAGAACAATCAGAAAGTTCAGGTCCAACCTTAAATGCAAGCTTTCCCCAAACTTTCAATGCTAAAATACAGAATTTTGATTTTCTACTACTGCATACTACTACAAAATGTGATTCATCACAGGAATCTACTCTCAGACCAGCACAGGAGAAATATCTATGGAAGATATGTATATCTATTTTAGTTCTAGAGTAAATGAATATAACAAAAGTGGGAAAAGTCAGTACTCCAGATTCTTGTGCACAAAATTAGAATATACATCTCTGTCTTACTGCTTCTATACAGCCTCTTTGCCTACCTGCTGGATGTATGAATATTCCTTTCATTTTTTAAACTCCTGTAGCTGCTGAAACTGAAAAAAGACCTGTATTACACAGACTGCCCTGCAATTTCCTGAGATGCTGGATTGTCTTCAGTTTAGATGTCACTCATAACAGAGAGCTCTGTCTCTGAGGGCCTAATGGAATCTGGGAATTCCTGCTATACTTAGTGATGGTTCTGTTTTGCAAAGGGGTTAATTTTCCATATGTCTTTTCTTAATGTCAAAATTACTAGCTGCTTCATTGCTTTTGCCCTTTTTCCACCTGCTGTCTTTGCAGCTATCAACTGTGTAATCCTTAAATTTTGCTTCACAATGTGTAATCGGCAGGCAGTTTTCATCAGAGAAGCTAGTGATTTTCTCAAAGAATTTTAAAAACTACAGAGATTTTTCATTTTTTTTTTATTCTGGAAAACAGAGAAAGAGCAAGACCTCACAAATCTTAAACTTGAGTTATTACCCCTAACCTAGAGTTACCGCAGCTATGTCCAAAAGAAATGTGTCAGTAGTTAAAGTTTCATGCTCAAAGTAGCAAGCTTGCTTTCAGGATGTTGCATCTTAAACTACTAATGGGTAAAGTTAAAAAATGCCACGGTGTTTCCTGACATCTGCAGCTGAGGTAGCCTTAAATCCACTCTAAGTTTGGAGGGTTGTTTTAAATACCAACACTCTGGGGCACAGCTTTGATGCTTACTCTTTTTTTCTTTTTTGTACTTGTGTACTTTGTGTCAGTAGACATAATGTGTATGATAAGATTTAAATATTTTCAGACTTCATATCTCATTTGCATGTTCAATGAAATGTCTAAGCAGTCAAAACTTATGTTTTTAGAATCAGAAGAATCAGAAAGAGCTCCAGGTAAATATTTGCCTATCATATATTCTTATGAGCTATTCCAACTATCACTGAAATTAATGCAAGTCTAGAAGTCCATTTATATATAAAATCTCGTTCAACTAGTAATGTGTTTTCTACTGGAAAGTCTGTGTACACAACCAATCATGCACTACACACATCTTTTGCCTCTGCCCAAAAGCAGAAACGTTTTGTGAACAATTACCCTCTTTCCCCACATTCCAGGATCAGAGGTAAAAACATCTAGTGCAATGTATTACCTGAAATTATATTGCATTTTTGCCGAATCACTTGTCTCTCCACAGTCTACGCAGGTATGACATACAGAACTGTTACCACATAGGATGTTTACTAGCTAAATCTCTAGAACCCATTGAATTAAGTTTGGGTTTTGGTTTTTTTTGGGTTTTGTTGTTTTTTTTTTTTTTTTTTTAATGGGATTCTACAGTTTTTAACATTCAACAGCCTGTTCTATAACCTTGCTGTAGCTGAACCTGGGAAGAACAATCTCTCTAAAACCAAAGGTGATCTTTTCTAGCACAACTTTTCCACACCATGGAGTCAGATTGCATTTTCATCTGTATTCAGAAAAGGACACGTGTGATAAATGGTACACTACCTACACATACATTTTTATTTATTTATTTATTTTTTTAAAATTGCAAATACTGTTAACCTGCAATTTGAAAGATTTAAAGATATCTAGAATGTGATTTTAGATTCTTACAGAATGTAAAGCCCTTAAGCCTCTGATTGTATGACAAAAATCCCTACACAGCTATATATGTATAATTCCATTCATACCACGCACATTTTTAAATACTATTCCCATGATGAAAAGGAAAAAAATCCTTGCTTAGAAAGGTAAATTCCAATGTGTTCTAAGTCAGTGACAAGTTACTATGCTGTACAAGAAAGGAAATTCTGGTTACATCTTGAACTAGTTCACTGTACATTGAAGCTTAATCTGAACACAGATGTGGGCTGTACAGTAAACACAGGATATATATTAGGGATATGTAATGTGAAGTATGGGAGAATAATACTGTTCCTAAATCAGGCCACTAACTGATCACATCTACACAGTTGAGAGATGAAAAACTATTTGCTGTAGGCACCTATTCATTCAGCAAGAGAGAAATAACGGTCCATTTCTTTTGCTTCCATAACAAAAGCTTCTGACTTTCATTAAAAAAAAATGGTAGACTGTAAGACTAATAGGCTGGACAGCAGCCAAAGGTAGAGTTCACCACAGGGATTTATTAAAGGTAAGCATGCCCAAAATTTTAAAGTACTTTTTGTTTCATAGGTAAACAGAATCTTCATATTGCATCTCAAAAATTTCTTCTTCACTGCTGTCTTCATATCATCATGCAAAAATATTTCAAGACATTTCCAAAAATGCATAATCTCTTAACACTGCCATCTGCAGAGCCAGAACAAAATGAACAAATCTGTTCTGACTTTGTGAATGAAAGATCCTATGTTTCAGTGACTAGACTTATGCAGTAAATGCCCATTAACCAGCCAGCTGATAATGTTTAATTTTCACCATCTCCCCAAAAACCTTGTTAATGACTTCTGCAAATTACTGGCACGCAGTCAGTCTCAGTTTGTGTGTAACAGTACTGCATGTAATTATGCGGCACAACTAAAACCCAGCAGGCTACAGGCCAAATCTTAGTTTCATTGCAAGGCAATGTTTTACCATAAATTTCAGTGACTGGAAGATGGGATTTTTTTTTTTTTTTTTTTTAGTTCCACAGATTCATCCAACAATCATGGTTTTGAATCACTACAGAAATACACTGCAAACGCTTCAGCAAACTTGAGATTTGAAAGGAGAATGAGGAAATCAATGCATCCTAGATCCTTAAAAGGCATTTACATTTTTACTTCTGGCAGTCCCTGCCTAGCCCAAAGGAATGTTGCTTATTGTTTTTAATTTAAAACGCAAATTTCCCCCTGCTTGAAAAATTCTCACAGGGATCACTGTATAAATAAGAAAGTCAGCTGGCAAGTGTGACAGGTATGGGGGTAACCCATTCAATCCATTCCTGCTTTCAGATTAGCTATTATTAACCAGAGGCAGAGAAAGGCACCACAGGATGCTTCTTCTGTAGCTGTATAAAGATCAGCTCCACAATACCTGCCTGACGGGGAGAGCTCCCTCACCTGCTGGAAAATGAAAAAGAAAAAACCCAAACCTATCCTGAGCAACATGAACAACTCTATTCATTTTCATATTCAAACAAGATTATTGGTAATTGCCTCTGCATGCCATGAACATGCTGCTGCTGCTGAACCTTATGCTTCCATGCAGAGCATGGGTCTGCTCAGTTTTTCTCCCTTGTGTAAATAACTCTTTTGACCCAGGGCTCACATTTCTGAGGAAATCTCTTTCCATTGTCTGAAAACCAGCAGGTTTCATAAAACTGTAAGCAAGGGAAGTAAGTAAAATGTCAATCAGCAGACTTAAAATGTATTTGTTGTCAAGGCAATGCAACATCTCTCACCAGCAGTCATGTAACTTTTGCATATCGCATCTGCCTCTCATGCAACGCTTTGTCTGTCCTCCAGTGTCCAGAAAGGCCGAGTAAAGGAGCTAACTATAATTTTAACAGCACACAACAGTAACAAACAGATCCTAGAATCATAGAGTACCAGATTGGAAGGGACCTCAAGGATCATCTGGTCCAACCCTTCTTGGCAAAAGCACAGTCTAGATGAGATGGCCCAGCAGCCTGTCCAGCTGAATCTTAAAAGTGTCCAATGTTGGGGAATCCACCACTTCCCCGGGGACACTATTTTAGTGGCTGATTGTTTTCATTGTGAAAAAATTTTCCTGTTGTGTCCAGTCAGAATCTAGGATAGGAGTCTTTATGGAAAAGCTGTGTATGCAGCGGGGAGGGCCTAACTCACACAGTAACTAAAAGCACCTGGAACTCCCCTCTCAGGTGAACTCATTGATCAAGACATCACTGATTTTAGACACCAAATCTCCTTCCCATCACCCTGTTGGGGCCCTAAAGCACTGCCAGCCCTGACTGTCCCTGCCCAGCCCCCTGGGGCTCCCCCCACCCTGCCTGCAGCCCAGGACCCCATGTCAGGGTGGCCCAGTGTCACCAGGTCCCCACGGTCCTGACCTGCCCTCTCAGGCCCAGGTCCTGTCCTGTTCCATCCGTCCCCATGCCCAGGGAGGTGCCCAGTGCTGGGATGGGTTGGGCTGCCAGGCCCTGCCTGGACAGGGCCCCCAGAGCTCCTGGTGCCCAGGGAGCCCCAGCCTTCACCACACCCCAGATGTCTGTGCTTTCATGTTACTCCTAATTAAAAAAAAAATGAAGGCTCACAAAATTGGGATATATCAGGGGGAAAAAGTTTGCAATTAGAACTCTTACATCTTCCTGAGCAAGATCTAATATTTCTAAAGCAGAAGATAGAAATAATAAAAAAAATCAGATTCTAAGTCGAGCAGAAATAAAAGGTCACAAAAAATGATTTGCTTTTCCCACCAAAAACTTAGACCAGCTATCAGTGACTAATGGATCACCAAACAAAATATTGTTATTTTATTGAAAAAGGACATCCTCTGAGCCATGTTTTATTCATTCTTTTGCAGAAGTTGTTTCATTTTGCCTAATTCTGTGATATTAAAATGAAGGTCAAAAAGGACCATCTCTTGTCAGTTACAAAGTTATTCAACCGAGTCCACTGCATTAATTGCAGACTGTATACTGCTGTACAAATTATGCTTGAAATAAGAAATGAATGAGAAAAGCCAAACCAATGTGTGAAATACTTATCTGAAACTAAGATTTCTGCATGCCTTTCTAAGAAAATCAATTTCCAAAATCCAATTGTTTTTTCTTACAGTGACAAGCAACCAGCCAGCAGTATATTGGTATTTTATTGATAGGTACAGTAAAAGAACACATAAAAATATTTTCTGTGGCCTCATTTACAGGTTTTTCTCCATGTTTCTTCATGTGATATTTCTTCAATTGATGTCTGTTTCACTTAAACTTTCTAAAAATAATCTTGGTCTTGAAAGATCTGCTTTGATTAAGACCTCCTTCCTTTACACTGCAAAAGTTAGGAAACCACTTCACCATACCACAATTTTTTTTTGCTCCCAAACACTAGAACCATCTAAATTAAAAAGACACACTTTTCCTAAGCTCAAGTCCTTGGAAGTACATCTGCAGGTGCCTCAGTTTTACTAACTACTGCAGATGTGCTGAAATGTAAAAATTAGCTTTCAAGTCAACATATACATACCTCCTCCCTCATGCACCATACATTTTAAAAATATCTGACAACAGTTTTATTTTAGGACGGTTAATCATCCATGAGTATTTACTTATAAAAGCCTGTTTTCAAGAGAACCTAACTAGACCATAAAAATTTGCTTTAGGCAGAAACAAGCACAAAATAAAGTTAATGCTTTTAGTTTGTTTCCAGAATAATAAACATTCGTTTGAACACTTCTAAATCATTGACACCAGTGAGTTCAGTAAAAATAGCTTTCATTTTTAAATTAAGTTTTACTAACCAGAGTGTAAAGATGCCCAACTGCTCTGATGTTTATTTTAGGTCTAAGATGCTTCAGAGAACAGGCAAAATCTGTCAGAGAAGACTTTTCTTGAGGAGGGAGGGGCTTTTATTACAAAAGACTCCCTTTTCCGTATCTCACAGACCAGAGCTGCCACAGGAAAGAAAGTCTGCTGTAGGTCACGCTCCTGTAGAGTTTCTCCTGCACATCAATGAAATTTCAGAGGGGTGTTTTCAAGTGCACTCTGTACTCATCTGCCTCTCCTCTCACTAACATCACCATCACATTCCCCAGTGCCCAGCGGGAGCTCATGTAAGTCACACCGGACATTTTCTGAAAAAATGCTAACAATGACTTACACATACAGCATTGTTTAGAAATAGAAGCGTTCATTTTTCCAATGCCACCATCCTCACCTTTCCCCCACGCTTTTTTCTTTCTTCAGATGTATTGACCAACTGCCTAAAGCATTAGTTTCCCACTTTGTGTGATGCAATTATTTGTAAACAGCTATAAGAACAGTGATCTTTAGAATCAAATAGAATACTGTAATGTTGTACATACAGGATATTTACATAAAGGCATGATACACTATCCTGTCTGTAAAACACTTTCCCCATCCACTTCTACCCCAGACTCAAGCCTATCAAAACTACTTTAAGAGCTTCTTTATATTTTTTAGAAACAAAGAAAGTGCCACAATTGAATTGTTCATTTGCTAGAAGCAGGTGCTTACTTACAATGTACCGTATGTATAAAGCATCCCAGATTCCTAAGCACTGCTGTCAAATCCTACTGGGCATATAATTTATACATAAGCACACAGAGCATTGATTTCCTACACCTTTTTTTTCTCTTTTCTGCCTTCATTTCTTCTTCCCCCCCCCCCTTTTTTTTTTTTTAATGTTTTACTCTGTTCACTCCCCACTCTATTTTTACTTTCTTTATCCTCTGAATATTTTTCTACTTGTCTTCTACATCAAGCAGAACGTCCTGAGAGCAACATGAGTTAAACCACGTTTGAATTTAGCTATTCATAATGCAGTAAGCATATGGATTCAAGCCTACACAAAGTCCTCTTATTCATAAATAAAAAAATAGTAGGGATGGCCTTGGACTAAGCCTCCAATCTTAACCTCCAAGAACTTGGAGAAAGTTCAGATCTAACTTGACCTTCCCTAATCAGGTCCATATATATGTACAAGTAAAATCCATCACATATTTAGACTAGAGTTACATAAGAAAGGTATAAAATTCTGAAAAAAAAAAATCAAGAATGAAGAAAAATGAGAAGTGCATATTGGGGACAAACATACAAGTGAATTGAAAAACATGTTTTTTTTTTTTGACTACTCGGAGTACTAGCAATGCCAAAAAGACTTGCTAAACTAAGGCACATCAAGGCAATGTTTCTCAGCTTGGCATAACATTTTGAGAAGTCTTTTAAGGCCTTAAACTTTAATGAATATGGAAGCAATAATAAGAATGCACAACATATACAGTGTGTTTGCTGCCTAATAGGATGTTTTTCTACCAGAATGTGTTCTCCCTGTAACCTCCCAAAATGTGGCTGGGTAATCTAATGAACTCACAAATGCTCTTAAACTCAATTCTTTATTATAAAAGTTCATGTGGTTTTATTACCTGTGTACACAAATACACCCATATTTCCTACCTATCATAAATACCAATCGGGAGAGACATAAGGAGTCAAACTTTGTCTTCATCCATTCTCAAAAATTGCAGTAATCTCATTTTCACCATTCAATACTCACACATACAGAAATGTAGGTGCTTATTTCTAGCATTTCTAATATAGTAAATTAAACCAAAGAGGGGTCAGGAGCCACGTGTGATATGAAGGTTCTGCTAGCCTTTTTTAAAAATTAACTCCTGCAGATGAGGTCTTGTCCCTCTGCAGAGAACTGCATTCTTCTGGACAGGACAATTCTGCAAGTGTCTTAGAGAAGTATAAGATTTCTCATCCACATGGACACAAAAGCTTGGATAGTGCTAAATATTCTCCTTCCTCTTTCCAATTAGCTTTCTCAAAAACACATGCACATTCCTGCTGATGCATAAAACATGTCTGAAGTCCGAGCAATGCCTTAGGTCCAAAAAGTGTTAAACACGGCACAACTAAATCTTTTTAAAATTCTACACACAATCACAAAGTTGTGCATGTATGTCTAGGACAGGTGTCTTTGGGACACTCCTGTTGCAAAGCAAATGTTATATTCATTTTTCCTTTTAAAAAACACATACAGGTAGAAGTTTGGAGAAGACTCTGAGAGTGTTTTAGCTCTGTTACTTTACAGTTTACAAGAACAGACCCATCTTTGCACTTCTGTCTAGATGAAAGCTGCATTTTAAAACACTTACTCAGTTTTTATCTAATTTGTCTTCATACCATAAAATGGAAACACCCTTTTTAACCAGCAGAAACATCACTCAGTTCAAATGGAGTAGCCTTCAAGTAATTTCCAATAGATATCATTATATTGTCTTTTCTCCCCCATAATAATCAAAAAAGTGGCACAAAATACTGTCCCCAAATGACTTATAAGCATATTCTTTCCATCCATCCATCATATTCCTGGGAGCATAACAGTTATAACACCATGTTTAATAACTTCCTTTTCAAAAATCATGTTCCATTTTTGAGAACATATTATGGGTCTATAATGAAACTGAGCAAAATGTTCTTTATTGGAAAACACTCAATTTTTTAGAACTGTGTAATTTTCTCCAGGTATGTAAGAACACACCCACACAGCAGAAAAAAACCTGAGAAGCTTTGGAAGGGGAAAGGTCCAACAGTCAGCAAATCTTACTTTTTCATACATGACTAATTTTATCATTGTGATATACTTATAGTTACACACACAGACCTATAATCTTTAAAACACACTATCCTCATTATGTACTACTTGATATATCATGTTTAAGTGATACTTCTTCACAGAAATCACATCAGCTACTCAGAGATGAAATTACTTCCAAGAACCTGTATCCTCTACCCTGGCTTTGTTTGACCCTCACTTATTTTGACCAGGGCCATTCAGTTGTAAGGAACAGACTGGAAGCGATTTTTTTATTTCCTTCAAATATTTCGTAGGATAGAGAAAAGTCATCAGACTTTTTGAGTGCCACTCAATTGCAGGCAATAACTACTAAGGCTCTGGCTAGTGCCAGTTATAGCCCATTTTGAAAAGACAGGCATGCTTTGCATGACCTCCTCTGTTCCTGAAAATGGAAGAATTTGTTTTTGTCCAATTTGGGAAACTCATTGCTTTGTGCCGCAGCAATGGGGACCAGGTAGGAAAAATGCTCATCCTACCAGCATCCCTGCCTCTGCTTCTGACTCTCTTCCAAGTCTTTTTGTGGCTGTCTCCTCAGCTAAATATGTCTCCACCTCCCACACTAGCCTTGTACTTGCCATATTGCCTGGTCTCCAGAGCACCCTTTGTGCTAACTTATGTATGAAGGTCTAATAAGAAAGTGATTATCCTTTCATCCACAGTTTGCAATGAGAAGCCCAGATGATTCTGTATGGCTCCAACAAGTATTTCTATTAATCTGACTGGGACTAGGCAGCTGAACAGAGCTAAGCCCGTATACAAGCATTCACTCAGTGAAAACCTATAGAACCAATGAGAAAAGGAGACACAAATATAACAAGTATCTTCTTCTGAACACAGGTTACCCATGTAACCCATACAAGGTGCTAAGGAATAACTTACTACATACAAGCATATGCTACCTGTGATTTTTCAAATGCTGGATTAGAAACAGTCAGTGACAGAACAGTTTTTATACAGGGTGGTGCATGATCTATGGACTGACATCTTACCAGAATGTAGTGCAGTGTAAGGGTACTGGAGAATATTTGCATTGGTTTAACATAAAATCAAAACCAAACAACCAAGCAACAAATCTCCAAGAATCACTCCCTTCTTCCCCAATAAATCAAGCAGAGAAGACCACTCTCCCCTAATTTTGTTCCCTACATGAATAAACACTGCGTGGGGAAGTAGTCAACACCACAAGTGGAGTGAATGGGAGTGTGTATGTGTGTGTGTGTGTAGGGAGAAGCACTTGCAGTAACATTATGTAAAGTGCACCCAACATGCCCATACAATGTGCAGAGACCTTCACAGGAAACCCACTGCACTCAGACATTGATTGGGCAGTATTTATCTGAAGTTAATGACTGGGATGGATGAGACCCTGGTGGTCACCTTGGGAGTTCCTGCAGCTTCTGCTTAAGTCCACAATGTAGAGTGCAAGGAACAAGCTGGATCCTCTGAAGATCAGGCACAGATGAGATTTGCAAGAGATACTTCTGCTGTGACCTTAGAATTTACTTCAGTCTCCTTTTCAATCTACCATGGATCCAGACTGTGAGCTTCTCTTAACATTTTTCCTAAACAATACAATAAGACAACGAATGCTTCACATTTTTATCCCAGTAGATAATTACCATATCCATCCTTTGCTAGTTCTTCATGTCATTTATTTCATCCTCTCCTTCTCTAGCATGTCTAAAGTCCCTAGCAGTCTCCTCTCTGGTCCATACACAGTTTGCAAGATCTGCATTGCCTCTCTCTTCTCTTTGCAACTTTTCACCAATTTGACACCTGCAGAGCATTAAGTGCAAATGTTTTCCCTCCACTTCCAAAGTTATTGCCTAACTTGGCCTAGATTACAGACCTAATCCAACACTTAGAAACCTCCTCTGCCTTCCCTCTGTAAAAGGACAGATGTGATTCTGATTTTCTTGTAGTGTATCCAGTCTCTTCCTCCCTGCTGAACAGTAAACTTCAAATACTTTGACACATTTGTGAAGTATCTCAATTTCAGGAAAAAAAAAAAAAGAAATGTATGCTGGTTCTATACAACTGTGGTGAATGAGCATTCAAATTCTGTATTTTTAAAATAATTTCAAGAAATTTGGCCTCTCAAAATATAAGTCGGCAGCTCTTCTGAGAAAGGAAAGAATCAATTACTTGCTTAGGGATTTATACAACATCTACAGTTAAGAGATTAGTTCAGATAAGAAAGGGGGAAAATGTGCCTGTCCATCCAACCACAAAAGTTTATCTGACTACATACTAAAAGAGCAGCAACATACTGCTATGCTTGAGTAGGCTGTGTTCATGACAGCTCAATGGACTGGAACATGAGATATGAATTTCCCAGAAACCTCGCAGAATGAGAACAAATCTTGCTGTAAGCTCTGTTATGTGATATCCTAGGATTTTCTTCTGGTCAGTCACCTATGAAAGACTGTGATAGCTGTAGTCATTTTCCCTTCTGCATTTCTAACTTACACATCTCTAAGGCATTAAAAAAAGCAGGAGGGAGCAAACATCCATCCTCTAATGTCTCCTGTAAACTGCTTTTTATTATGATAATCAAAACAGAACTTGTAATATTCTGATGAGATGAAAAATGTTTTATTGGATGGCACAACGCTCACTGATCATGCACAGGGGCAGAAAGCTAAAAGATGTAAAAATGTAGAAATTATTATTTCTAATATTTGTCTGCCATACTCTGACCAGCTCTTCTTTTCTTTTTATTCCTGGATATATTGTTCATTAGAAATAATCAGCTGTTGTTATAATTGGCATATATTTATTTGGCCAATCTAAGCCATGACATTCTCAGATTCAGACATGAGATTTTTTTTCTCATGCTTCTTAAGAACTACAATTAATTAATTTATACATATCCACCTTCTTCACAATTTCTCCTAAGAAATTTAGGATGAATTTTCGACTACTATAGAAAAGTGAGCTTTTGTGATTTTTCTGAGAGGATTAAGTGCTTTCAGCAAAAACCTCCATCATCTCTAAAGGTCACTCCTAATCAAGTCACAACACCAAGAAGTGGGACAAATGGTCCCAGTTGACAGGTCACTGGAGATAGAAACCCAGAAAACTGGATTCAATTTTCAATATGGTATTGACTCCCTGGGTACCTGGGCAAATAATTTTACTTCCTCATGCCTTTGTCTCTCTCTCTCTGTGTAATAGAAGAGTAACATACCTTGAGATATAGCTAAAGAGTGTGACATGAGATGTAGTCTGAGATTCACTAATTAAAGATCAGAGTCTATATGAAAAGTTCATCATATGGATTCTTCTAAAAATAACTATTTCCACCAAAGACTTTGTATGTCAGCTGTCCCTCATGATAAAAATTTCTGAGAATACACATAGCCCTAATAATCTGATTTTAGGTATGTAATCTGAAGGAAAGAAATCATGTTACCACAGTAACATATTTAGTATAAAAGTACAGACCAGTATCAAGTATGTTTAAATACCAGGCTTATTTTCAGATTTTATCCACCATGATTTCCCTCTCTCCAAGATTACTATGAATCAGGAATTATCATAACAATCAGTGAAGAGAAAGCATCTTCAGGTAAGCTCTAGCCGACTCACCACTGGATTTTTATCCCTCAGATGCTAAAAACTGTCCAATTATAAAACAGAGGCCTTAAAAAAATCACCCTTCATTTCCAGAGTCCCATGGAGAAACACTGCCAGAATTCAAGGACAGAGGATCCTGCTCTCACTCCCCCAGCTGAAAGTGAAGTTTGCATGGGAGGAACCAGATGCAGGCTCTGGGCAAGAGCTGCCTCTGGGCTTCCAGGAGGAGAGATCAGCAGGGTATCCGTTTCACTAAACTGCAGAGGTTGTCTCAGCCTGTCTCAGAAACATGAGCTCCTACCATCTTTCAAGATGAGAATTTGAACATCATTATGCATGGGCTTCCAAGTGCTACAGAAATGAGTAATTACATTTGCTTCATCATCTGAAGACCACAGCTTGGGCTGATGCTTGTGAACCTTGCCGTCCTTGCCACAAAAGAGCGTAAATTAGGAGGAGGGACATCTCAGCTGCACATTTGAATCGTATTACCAATGTCAGGCCGCTCACCGTAGTGCTTACAGTTATATCTGACCATGTAGTGCCTTTTAACAGACTACACTAAATAGCTAAAACTGATTCACTTTCCCAGGGGACTTTGGGAAAAAAAAAAAAAAAAGTTTAAGTATTTTAGCTCCTTAAGAGCATTCTAGGAATATGTTTGACAGTTCAATGTGCTTCCAGTATGGAAAATTATTAAAAACTTCTTAAAAACTTATGGAAAATATTAAAAACTTCCTAGACTATTGTTGGAAAACCTGTTTTCTAAATCAACAGCTTCGTAATACCTCCCTAAGGAGACACAGAACACATTTAGTACAGTAATCTGGAATTAGGTTTAAGTACAAAAGAGAATTAAAAAAAGAGAGACATTCATGAAGGACGTTACTATTCATAAATTATAACGGAGATTACATGTTGCCCTGGTACTTCTGCAGTATCACTGATTGCTTGTGAACAGGTAAGAAAGGAGATCCATAAGTCAGACACATGAAAGACCAAGAAGTGACACAGGCTGAATGGCATTATTAATTCAGTTGATATCACTGAGTTTACAGAAAATTCATAAACTACGTGTAATAGACATGATGAGCTACTTCCTTTAACTGCACAGGTCCTGAAGTACACCTTCATTTGTGCATACATCATCTGGCACAACAGAGTAGCTGGATTTGTTTATAACTCAGGCTGATGCACAAGAGTTGTGCCTGTGGCCTCCCATCTTGCACAAGGGAATATACCAGATTCTCCACATTCCTCATGCGATTTCAAGAACCAGTGAGCATGGGTGGGTTAAAGCTGCATGCAGGAGCTTGCACACCTACAACACATAGAAATAACTCCCACGCAATCCTGAATGCACAGGAGGGTCTGGGACTTCATGCAGAGACATACTGGCCCCACAGAGACCTACCGAGTCTTCCCTTGGTGCTCTTTTAATTGCTTTAAAGTTTCAGCTGATGCCCTAGGTACAGTGAATATCTTATCAATTTTACTCCCAGTTCCTCTAACACAAAGAGATAGCAGCTCCTCCTTAAAGAAATTCACCAAGCTTGCAGCTAATGAGACTCTGCCTGTGGCATCATTGCCACAGAAGACTAATTCGAGATCTTCAGCTGCTCTCACTTCACTCTGAAGTACCTCCCCCAGTTAAGGAAAAACTGCTAGTGGTTACAAAGAGGAGAAAAATGTACCTTTTTTTACCAGAGAGACTTTCTCTTTTCCCTGCCCCAAAAGGAAAGTGATAGCCAAGAAAGGACTGAACAAGGTGACCTCATTATTAAGAGCCTAAGGAGAGATACCTGCTGCAATGCAGCTTTTAGATGCATGTATCTAAAAATCTTTAAGTTGCTGTGAGGTAGGAAGACCTCAGACTCTTAATGCAAGGGCACATTTCACTGCCAATACTGTGGTTACTAGGTAGAGGATTCTGCAAGCTAATTATTATTCAATCTGATAATTTATTCTTTCATCAGAATAAAAGGATTCCCCTCTGGGTCTAGCTCCTTCTTCTCCCTCAGGTACCTGACATTGCTGAAATTGAAGGCCATAATTCAATTAACAACAGATGGGAACTTTTAATGAAAAGTAACCATTCAGAAACAGATCTTGATGCCACAGAAATGCAGATACTCCCTATGAAGCATCACTGGCTGTCATGTGGATGGGAAAATGCAGAGACGTCTTAACTTGGAATTATACACCAGATGAGATACTATACTTACATCTGCAGTCCACAGTTCAATGAAGTGCTTAAGCACATGCTTAGATTTCATTAATCTGCATTGCCATATGCTTAAATTTATTCTGCACTGGTAACATTCATTAGCAGCCAAAAGGTATACACTTTCACACTTGTAACACTCCTCTGACTGCTAAACCACCTTTGGATATCTGTGATTTCATATGGCACACACAAAAGCGATGCCTAGATTTCCAGATACAGTCAATAAAATATGAAAGGGAACTACATTTGTGAAACAGACTCCATGGCTGGGGCTGGAACTAATGCTAACCGTTTGCCATCCAGCAGTGCTGAAAGGCTGGCCACAGACCACCACGGCTCCTGTGACTCATGGCCCAAAATGACTAACGCAACTGCCAGGCTTCAGGTTTAAAAAGAAGGAAACAAAGGACAGTTGGAAACACATTGCTTACCTAAGTTCGTATGTTGGCAACTTCTGAAAGTTTTATGTTCACTTTTTTTGGGAATACAGTTGGGAATATAAAATCAACATAGTGAGCTCTGTTTCTAACTGTCCCACTCCTCCCCATTATTCCCTTTTGGAAAGCTGTTGTGGAATCTCATCACATCGGTGATTAAGGACTCTTTTTCTAATTTATGATGGAAATTTATCTATCACTGGTTTAAAGCAATTTACTCTTGTTCTAACACTGGCCTTGAGCTTAAACAGACTGTTTATCTCCCTGGCATTCACTCAGTGCATTTAGAGACAGCAATCATTTCTCCTTACAGCATTTTTTCTGAGAGGTTACACAAGAGACTAAAACAAATCTCCCCTTGTAAGGTGACAGAAACATGAACAGAGATCAGAGGCGACTGAACTACTATTTCTGAACACAGCCACATAGTCTTCCGTATCAGGAGATTCCAGATTCTTCTCAACAGATACTTGCACAATGGCTCTAACACACCTGTTCAATCTATCTGCATCTCCACAAGTGTCCCAGAATCACTTAGGTGGGAACGGGTCTCAAGAGGTCATTGAACGCAGCCTTCCAGTTGGGTTTTGAACATTGCCAGCGCTGGAGATTCTCTGGGCAACCTATTCCTGTATGTAATTATCTCCACAGTAGAAATTTTTCCTTATAGTTACTCAGAATCTCCTGCTTCAGTTTAGGATCACTGTCTCTCATTCTTATGCTGGGCACATCAGGAATAAGCCTGGCTTCATCTTTTTGATAACCTCCTCACAGATTCTGGAAGATTGCTATTAGGACTCCCCAAAGTCTTCTGTTCTCCAGACTGAAGAAGCCTGGTATCCTCAGCCTCTTCTCACTGGGAATGTGCTCCAGCCCCCAGCCATCTTGGTGACCCTCCACCGAATCTGCTATTTTAACATTCAGAGCTGCCTCCCACAGGATCCCATCTACCATGAACTGCTCATTCTTAAAAAGGGACACCACTCTCATCTTCTTCCTTGCCTGTGTTTCCCAAAGAGCTATTATCTCCCTATCAGATCTCCAGCCATATGAGCTACCCCACCACTTCTCAGCTATTCCAGTGATTTCACAGTTCTGTGTCCATACATGGAGTTCTACCTCCTCCTGTTTGTTTCCTGGGGTGCATCCATTTGTGTACAGGCACTTGAGATGGGTTCTCTTTTCACTTGTTTTATTTTTCCTGAGGGCTCTCTCACTCCACTCCTCTGTCCCTTGAACTTATCACCCCTAACTGCTACTTCCTCACTTAACTATAATCTGTCATCACCATACTCTGATATAACCCAGTTTAAAACACTTCTCATCAGACTGGCCAGCCTATTGGCAAAGACGTACTTTCCTTGCTTTATCAAACGGATTCTCTCTCACAAGTCTCATTCCTCAGAGGAACCCATGATCACAAAAGCCAAAGCACTTCTTATGATACCAGTTATATAACCATCTGTTAACCCACAGGTTGTGTCTGCACCTACCTCCTGAGCAGTTCCCCCTCATCCACAGAACTGAGCAAAGCACTACCTAGGTTTGCATGTAGGCTTACCTTTGCCTAAAGAGCTCTGCAGTCTGTCTTGATTTACTTTAGATTTCCCTTGACAGCGTCACTGGTGTCCACATAGATGAGCAGCAAGAGGTAACAGTCCAAGGGCCTCAGCAGGCTTTCTGCAACGTCCTGGATCCAGGCCCTTGCCAAGCAATACCACTCCTGTGAAGGCATGTCTGGTCAGCAGGTGGGTGCCTTCCTCTCCTGCGGAAGGGTATCTCCCATCACTGTTACCTGCTGCTTACGCTCAGATGGTTCTCCCAGAAGGAGCTTGTTCCCCTTTGTTAGCTATTAGGGCACTGTACCAATGTAAATTTAGACCTGAGGATGAAGAAGGAACCTTTCTTCTGCTGCCAAGTCACAAGCTTCCAGATTCCGTTTCTTGCTTTTAACAGGAACACATTAATTCCAAATATCTTGATTTTAGGATTAGGAGTAGGAAGACCATGGGCCCAACTGCACTGTTGGAAAGTATTTTTGATGGCAGTTGACATGAGAGTGACAAACACATTACAGTCTTAAAAGACATCGAAGAACTGATCACTCCCTCCTCTTAGGATGTTCTGTTACAGCAGAGAGAGAGTGAAGTAATGTAACCAGTTATTACCAGCATGAAGAAAATTCGGATTGCAAAGTCAGTCACTTCCTGTGGCAAAGCTGAATAGTTCTAGCTAAATCTAGTTTATCAGGGTAGTACAGCATTTTCCCTAGAACCTCAGATATTACTAAATATTATCATTCTTCTGCACTGATCCTTTTTTAACAATAAGTGTAAATGTAGAAAATCCCTACATTTGGCATCACTGCCCTGGCAGATGCAGAATTAACAGTGATACTGTAAGGGACTGGAAAAGCCTAAGCAATTTCATAATGGGATTGAATTTAAGAGATAACATATTTTCAAATATAACTGAGGACAGAATATGGATGCTCACCTTCTGCAACTTAAACTAATGCCAGTACTCAGATGTGAGCAGAAATCACCATTCTTAAGTTTTCCTCTAAAGAAATCTATAAACCCTTCAGACTTGTTCAGCCATTAAGTATTTAGCATTCTGACTTTTTTTTTTGGTTTTGTAGCAGATAATAATTTATCAACTACTATAATTTCAATTTTTACTGTCATTTACATTCAGTCTAGGAACAATAATATTGATTTTCCCTGCTATATCTTTAATTGTACGCAATAAAATATTTTCTGTTCATTTTCTTTCCAGAGGAGGCTCTGTCACAGATTACAGACTTCTGATACCTGTTAGTTTCCCTACAGAACTTTCTGTAATGCCATGGAGGGAGTGAAAAAATCCCACAACCCCAAACTATCAATGAAATCAGTTTAATACTCAAAGAGGAAAGCTTTTACTACAAACTTTGGTGAAATTCACCTCAAGCAAGGCAGTAAGATGCCTTCGGAGAGACAGTGTCACTTAGCAGGTAGCACAGAATCTTAGGACTTGAGAAATCTGGGCTAACAATAAAGTGGAACAAAGAGTTATAGCTCAGCAAATTTAAGGGTAATGCGTAGGCATGCTGCAGTAGACATCACCCCAGCAATTTCCAATACTACACAGATGATGTCACTTTCGTCATTGGTACAACAGAATCAAGAGGAAATACTGCGAGACCCAAGAGGAATAGATGAAGCCAGACTGACAAAAGAGCATTGATGAATTAATGCTTCATAGCACAGAACTGTAACTGCTGGGAAGAGATGAATCCCAGGAAAAATATTCAGAGCAGCAGTGGCTGCTTAAGTTAAAGCAAGAATATTTTTTACAAAACTAAACTAAATTAAACTGCCGAGAAAAGGCAGCTGATGGGATCCAAGAAAAATCCAGAGGGTAAAAAAAAAAAAAAAAAAGGGAAGAAGAAGAAACAAGATTAGAAATAGAAAATAAGATCTTGATGATTAATTAGCAAGGGGAGTGGCCTCTGATCAGGCAAGTCACAGAAAGTGTTCATAATTATCGCTCTAAGTGCCCTTAGTCCTTTACGTCTAACAGTTAACCTTGAAACTTCAAAACATTGCATTACTCCCTCTAGGTGTCAGGTGGTAGACAAATATTTTAAGCCGCAGCAATAATCATAAAAATATTACAAAATCAATCTGTGAAGTACCAGTCTATGATACCTTCATACAGATGTGCATTTGAATAATTTTTCTTTTTTAAAGTACAAAAATATGGCACCTTGTAGAAAGCTTATTAAATTATGTATAAGGTATTTAATTCTGCTGATCAAATCTGAAATCCATATTAAAGATTGGGAATTCTTTAGCTTGCTACAAAATCCCCATATAGGATCAAAGTCCTACCTGGAAAAAAACCCAAACAAAACTAGAATGAACTCACACAGGTACGCGCACTCCAGGTTTGTCCTATTTAGTTACAGAAAAAAGATTAAATGAACACAGAGCAAGTGAAAATACTGCTGCAGTCTTCATCAGTTTACTGCTATCACCAAAACAGGAGAAAGTTTTATCAGCTTGCCATTGATCACAGTTTAAGCACCAGCTCCTACTGATAAGCAAATGTCAAAGACAAACATTATATGTTTTGCTGCTGATCATTTAACGTAAAGCAGGCAACTTGTGCAGCAGAAGAATTGTATTACAGTACAGAAAAATATTAATACTACATTGCACACAAAAAACAAAGTAGCAGAGCACTGTAGAACAAGTTTGTTAAAGGTAAGAATGTAAAGAAGGGTTAAGACTTCAAAGGAATCACAAGTAATTGACAAGTTTGGAAAAAACCCAACTCTAAGAAAATTAGCTTTGTAACAAAACTTCTTGTGCTTTCCATAAAGCAGCAAAATAGATATTATCATATTAACAAAATCATATTACAACAGCTAGGGGCAACAACAGAGAGCAGGAACCTCATTGGAAGAGCTTTCTTCAGGGTCAAGATTCTCCTAGATGATCATCCATCACCTGCTGTAGTAACTAATTAAAAATCTGGACAAAGACTGAAAAATTTTGCAAGCAGAACTGTTGAAACTTACCAAACACCAGTTATTGATTCAGAATCAATACAACTCCAGAATTTAGAAGTACATAAGTAATCTAATTAGACGCCTTACATAATTTTCTCCTGCAGACAACTATTAAGATGTGAATTTAAAAACAGCTGTGTGATTAACATATCCTGTTATAGAGTAATACTTGTTTCTTAAGAATTATGAGCAGATGAAAATCTCATTTAGTAAAGACTATTCTTTTTCACTTGGCAATGATGCTTTGGTATTTTCCTTTCCTCTCTGAAAGATAAGTATTTTTTTTAAACTTTGAGGACTTGGTTACAGCTCAACTTACCTGCAAGGTAACAAATTGACTTATGAATTTACTGTAATCTGTTTGACTAAGCAAAGGCTGTAGGATGAGACTTATAAAAAAAAATATTTTGCATATGTCTTCATTATACAGAAGTAGTCCATAACTATGTCATCCTCTGCAAAAAAAATCCATGAAAAATCCACATAATTCCAAATATTTCATAAAGTTGATGCAAATTGCACTTTTAAGTGTTGCTAAATAAACTGTTTGAAAGGATATGAGTTTTTCAAGAGGTAATTATTATTTCTAAGGTACTATATAATCTTTGTATATTTCACACTACACATTTGCTGATGCTGGAATGGAACTAAGTTATAAAGAACTTAGCTGTTAAGAGAAAATCCCCCTAAAATTTTCCTTTTTTAACAGTGAGAAACAAGACAGAAAGTAAATCTTCCCCAGGTCAAGATGTGATTGACAAAAATGAACTAAATTTGGATCACTGATATCCAGTAAAACACAGAAATTCTGTGGTAAACATGAAGCAACACCATTTCATACCCATAAATTACCATGAAATAAACCTGAGTCACTTGGACCTGGAGCCTTTTGAAGGTCACATTTACACAGGCCCACTACAAAAGCACACAAGAATGACTGAATGATCATTAGCCCAGCTGGATTTTCCCAGGGTCTTATTTTAAGAACAGAAGTAGAGCTGTAACCAAATCCTCAAAGTTTCTTACCAAAGAAGAAACTAAACTACCAACATAGCAACTTTTTTTCTGAGAAGACATTTAAATGTGCTACTGAAGCTCTGGAAGGACAAAAACTGTTTCTGCAACGGTTTCTGTGAAGGAGTCAGGCTCACAGAGAAGAGTAAGACTTTTCAACTGCTAATACTTTTGACACTGGCAGTGTTTCTGTCCAGCTGAACGGCTGGCTTTCTCATAGAACTAGTCACAAAAAGATGTATTTATCAACGCACAAGAAGCTGTATATTTGTGAATTCCACAGACGCTCATTCAAGTGACCTACAAGGAGCTCGAGGCACAGAGACTCACTGCTTTGTCAAGTAGATTACGTTCCAACAGTGCTCTCTGAGAGTAGATACCAAACAAGAAAGACAGCCTTTCAGGACAATAAATATTTTAAGTACTAAATATATGTTTAAATATTTTGTTTAAATATTAAATATATGTTTAAACCCTTTCCTTGGCAACTGAAGGTCCCTTCCTTGGACCTTCTTGCAACTGAATCTACCCACAAAATGTACTAATAATATAGGAAAAGGAGACATTATCCCCAAATTTCCAAATTCCAAAGTTATCCCCAGAAGAGGCACACTCGCTAACGATTTTTTCTGCTGAGTGCCAGAGCAAGCCAGATCTGCTTCTTACATATATGAGGTGGTACAGAACTGATCTGGTAAGTTCCTGTGAAATTCAAGGAACTGGCTGCCAGAAGAAAACTCAGAAGTTGAAGGTATATACCCTGGTTCAAGGTATATAGGTTCAAGGTATATACCCTGAACCCATTAAACTTCAACAAGCATGGACACAACCCAACCCAAACAACGTTGACATACAGAATTGCAGCAACAAACTCCAGTAAAGTTTCCAGTCCTGTACCTTCCCTCACTTACATCTGTTGCAGTGTCCCCAGCTCGGAGCAGATCTCCATGCCTAGTCACTCTGTCTGCATCTGTAAAACAGTTCAGGTAACGCTCTCTTGACCTTGAGCCAACTGGCACAGCACTGCTCATATGCATATGGCTGTTCTCTCTTGTCCCCAAGACAAGTCAGTACCTCCAAGTGCTTAGTAAACAGTTACTGGCCTGTGTTAACCCCAAACTGTGCCCAGGCACTGTCTGCGAGAATGATACCTGGCTCCCACTGAAACTGTGCTCGGGACCATGCTAACTAATTAGCTGCACAGCCTACTGTATGGCAATATTTATGTTAATTAAGGGCCTTATTAATACTGTTGTTACTATTACCATAATACTATGTTCCACCTCGGTGCAGAGCTGAGGATGTAATGGCGTTTTGTAAAAAACTAAATGAGCCTCACAGTACCCATTCAGAGAAGGACGTGAGTTTTATCCAATTTACAAACTAAGAGACTGTAAGATCAAAAGACTATACAATTTACTTCTCTCCAATGAAATGGTAGTAAAGAGCCAAGAATAAGGGATGGGACTCCTGGTCCTTATTGCTCATATTTAGCTGCTGGACTACTATCTATGATGTTAAATTATTCATCTTTTCTCACAGGGAAGGCAAGCATGCACTCAGAAGAAAAGCTGTGCAAGGAAAAGGGTTATCAAAGTATTCATACACTCTTTCAAAAGAGTTAGCTAACTGACAAAAATATGCTGCTGTAACACATTTTCATGTGTAGGTAGCAATTCTTCTCTACATCCCAGGGCTGGAATCCTGTGTGGGGAAAACTGAACTGCTCAGTATAATGTAAAAGACAGGCCTCATTAACTCTTGGACATCTTCTCATTTCTTGGTCATAAATCCTATTACCTTGTATTACAAACTGCCATAAAACTCACAGATAAAAGATAATTTATGCTCAGTGTACAGAAGCTAATGTTTCTGCACTCCTGAGAAGCACACAACCAGAAAATGAGAAAGTATGTATGTGAAACCTTAAGCCATTCTTATTGAGCATGGCTAGCATGATAAACATGACTCTAAGGGCCTAATGCTCTTCAGCCAGGGTATATTCTAATGGTAATTGATATTACCAAAATTTCAAGCATAAAATGTATGGACTGTTGTATAAAATATCCTGCTTATAAAGAGTGATTACTCCTTATTAAGAATTCAGACTTTCCTCCCTCCCCCCACTACAGAAAGAAATATGATGGCTATTCAGTATAGAGATACTCTTTTTTTCTTTCCTTTTTTTGGAATTCCAGTTATCACATTAGAAAATGCTTCAGAGCATTATCACCTCCTGGAATTTTTAGTCTCCCTATTTCTGACTCCCGTCCTATTAGTGTTGCATGGCACACAAAAACCAACAACCCTTGGAGTTGGCAAAAATCAAAGGCAGCTCAATCTCTTATTTGTTTTTTTCTCTGAAGCAATTTAAAGTCTTCAGACTTTGGCACTGATTTTAACTGTGTTGGTTATCTGCTCAAAGGAATATTTTGCGTTAGTGAAGACTGAGCAAAACATGCATTAAATTTAGGCTGTTTTGTCATTAGTTTCCCTTTCCCATTCAGACAAGAGAAAGCCTTTCACTGACAACTTACAACTTCTGTAGTTACGAACTATGTTCTCACTGCTTGGACCTCATTTCATGCCTGCTTTCTTTTCTTAAATACTTGTTTAGTTCCACCACTCTCTGGAAAAGATAGACTGATTTTGCTCACAGGGTAGAAGGTGGTGGTGCAGCCTCCCTGGGCCAGGTTGTGATGTCAGGACCAGCCAACATTGTGTTCTTGTTTTGACTATGAGTGCAGTGAGTTGGGACAATCTGGTACTGGTTATGGTACAGTGAGTTAGGACAATTGGGCGCTCCCTAACCATACCTGAAACTCCTGCTGCCTGGATTGTGGCCAACCCAGGAAGGTGCCAGAACTACCTGACAAGAATTGTGGCCAGAATGGAAATATACTGACTAAAGTCAATCATGAGATCCTATAAATAGCGATCCTAAGTGAGACCCTTTGAGCTCATCCCTGAGTTGGGATGCCTCTGAGGGTAGATTTCACAAGGATTTCCAAAATTGTACACTGGTAGATGCGGACAAAGAAAAAGGGGTCAAAGATTGTCTACTGACAAATGCCAACAAAGGAGAATAGTGAGTAATTCACTACAATTAGATTTCACGAGGTTTCAAAGATCATTTGGTACCAATAATTTCCTACAATTGACAACGAGAGAAATATCTTGATCATAGGTTAACCTCCATATCTCTCTGTGTGTGTTTGATTTATATATCTTTGTAGTGTTGATTATAGCAAATTTTATTAAATCGCCCTGATAATTGGCTGCTGATTAAATATTGTTAAAAATCATATAACCTAATCTTGTGATTTACCATAATAGTGCTAATAAATCTTAAATTGCTCCTACCTCAAAGTTGTGTAGGATCCATAATCGCTCATTCCTTGACAAATTGGGGCAGTAACTCAATGGCAGGTTTTCCTTACCCTTTACATTAATTCCATTAGACACAAACCATTGACCAAGTCTGAGACTGTCTGGATCCAGCTGCACCGAGACTCCTCTCTGAGAAGGAGTTTAGAAAGCAAGGGGATCCATTCTGAACCTTGTGACTCAACAGGACGGTCTCCCTGACAGTTTTGCATCTCCAGTCTCTATGTAAATCATTCTAAATGGATTATAACTTGATTTTCCTTTGTACATTTCTTCCATGTAATAAGTAATAGAGTTACCTTTGCCATCAAACTTTGTTAAGTTGCACTTTTACAACATCATATTAAAATCACTTTTGCTAATACCTTTGACGGTGATTCTTTAAGCTATTTAAAACACTCACCCACAACACCTATATTGAAATTAATTTATCTAAATGTAGATACCTACAGTGTATACCTAGATCTCAGCCTACCACCCGACTTCTCCATAGACTCCATGGAGACAGGTATTTATGGCGTGTATTTCTTCCTATCTTTTTTTAATTCTCCACCTCTCAGCATAGTTCATCCTTACAGGTCAGAAATTAATATAAAAGATCTTACTTCCTTGCAGTTTTCTTCACTTTCCATGCCAAAATATTTTTATCAATATATTTCAAAAACTTTACTGTCTGTCCATCTATTTCCCAAGAGACACCAATTACCTTTACATTCAGTACTTGGATAATTTTACTGGCTGTTTACCTGGTCCTCCTTGCTTGGTAGTCTGCAGTGGATCCCAAATCAGGCACTGCTCATGCTGTCTTCCTCTATCACCCTGAAGACTTTTAGCAAGTCTATCAGCCCGTTTCCTACAATACTGTGGACCCTTTATAAGTGTGTTAAATATCGACATATTTCTTCTGCCTGTACCCCTCTATATCAACATTGTAATAATGTGAAATAACTCTCTTTCAAAGCAATTACTTAATAGATTTTATGGTGTACTTGGGGATCTACTCACACCATCCTTCTCTTAGTTTCTGCATTAGTAACTAAAAATTCAGCAGCTTGACTTGTTATCCTCCTTTTTGCCCTTCCCAGGGTTGTTATGGGATTACCAGTTTATCTGCTCTATCCAAATATTTGAGCCTCTGCCTAGGTACACATGACAGAGAACCAATACCAGTCTCCCACTACAGTGAACAGAGGGCTAATGTTATTTTGAAGCAAAACCATGGTTATGTTTTGCTCATATATTTTATCCAAAGAATCCAATAAAGATCAGATTCTTCTTTCCCAAGAGAGAAAGGTTTCAGATCTACATTTCATTGAAAAAGCAACATGCTCTTAACTTTATCATTTGCATTAGCATTTGAATCTCAAAACCTTGCTTCATTTGTTGCACAGTTTCCAGACTTGCATTTCAAAAAGTCAGTGGGTCTCCCACTGTGTTCAACTCCCTCCTACCTTGATTTTAAATTACAAAGGGTAGAGGGGAAAAAGAGAGAATGTCATGATTGTGGCTGTTTACAAGAGAAAAATATCACGCTGAACTCCATACCAAAAAAAAACCAAAAAACCAAACTTGCAAGCTTAGGATGTTTCTTTCAGTATATAAACTACTCACTTGATTTCCATCTAAACTATGAAGGATTAATGTTATTATCTGGAGGTGTCATGACAGTTGACTGAAGATGGTGACAGTGACAAGTTTAAGTCAACAATGAAAAGCAATTTTGTGTCAAAGTCAGCATTAAGATTGTCTAAATGGCCTGCCCCCTATATCTGCCCTTTATTTCTGAACACTAGAAACAGCCTGAAGTTACAGAATTCAGTTACTGGCAATTCAGACTGACAGCCAGGAACGGCAGAAAAAAATAATATCCTGTGGAACTCTCCCCATCAACAATAAAGTGTTAAATGCTTCTCATACACCATTATTAAAACCAGAACTTAAAGACGTTTCCATCAAGCCCAAACAATTAGCAACCTCCCCTTTCTATTTAAATGCACAGATCATAATTTTTTTTCAAGTTGCAGATGGTTTAATTATTCATTGAAGACTCTTCTGAAAGCAACCTTAGGCATGGCATTTTAAAGCCACTTATGGAAAAGATGAATGAAAACAATTAAAAGTCTTTCCAGTTCAAGTAAGTGTTTTGTAAGCTAAATTGCAAATTCTCTACCTTATTTCAGCTTTTTGATACGTTTTTAAAAATATCCTAAAATTAGGTTACAGTGGTCAGTGAAGTACTGCACCCACAGACCAATCGGAAGCGAGTTACTCTTCACTTTCAGATTTTAACCACAGTTATCCTTTAGCCCTCTTTCCCCCTCACTCTGCTGCCTCTATCCATTTGGCTGTGCAACTAATGATCAGTCAGTCATTCGTCGTCATACTGGCAAATGAGCTCCTGTGCCTACTATCTTTCCTGCAGATGCAGCACTTCAAAGTTGTTAATATAGCATCTGCCCCTGTGGATTTAAATCTATAATCTCATAGAACCTTATTATTGCTTTTCTCAAATACAATGAAGCATGTGTGGTACAGGTTTTTGTCAAATTTATCTGTGAATGTTATTTATTTTAAGGAAATAAGCTTTACAAGATAAAATGGGAAAGTTAGTTAAGCTTCTAGAAATCCTGACATCAGAAAAAGATATTTCCAAATGAATAAATGAATCACTGTTAGAGAAGACTCTTTGATGCTTAAATTTCCTTCTAATTTAAATCTTAGAAGCAGAAGACCAGCAAGATCTTTTGTGTGTGTTTTTTAATGAATCAATAAACGGAATAACAGACCTGAAAAACCATCAGAATAACACATCTCAAATAAATTCCCTCGTTGATGCTAGCTGGATTCCCATCATAACGAACTGCACCACTCAGACCACATAAGAGCTCTGCCTGATGTGTTTGTCAGGAAGTCCCTAATATCCTCGCCTTACATCTCTCTTTTGTTTCTCTTACTGCAGATACCCTTATTGCTACTCAACATGCAAAAGGACGGTGTCCTAAATTTAAACTTACTGGAATATAATTAAAAAGTTTGATTTTTTTTTTCCCATTTATAATCAAAATCCTCTATTTACCCAAATTCTGTTTTCATACCTTCTGGATTTCTATGTTCCTCCCCTTTTAAACAAATCTATCCTGAACAAATTAAACACAATCTTTTCCAAGACATAATTTACTGTCTATTTCCCTGCAATATATTTTATATTTAGGCTCTGACCCTACAGGTCACAATTAAGAAAATGAGCATTTAATGGTGCAAGACCTACAGGGTCAGGGTGGGTGGAATGTCAGTTTTATTATGAAGTAACTTCTCACAACACTTACAGGTTGAAGCAGGTAAATCAGCGAGCACTCCTGGATAACTATCACTGGAAAAGGAGTGATATTTGTTGCATGAAAAAGCGTCTCCACTGATGCCATTGTTTGGTCAAAGCGTCCTCCAAGTCCGCCCAAAGTCACAATCACATCGATCTGAAAGATAAAACAAAAACAGTCACCAAGAAAACTTTCAGGCATGATCTCTACACCCTGAAAATCATCAATAAAATCACTTGGGGGGGAAAAAAAAGGAAAAAATAACTACTGACTATACAAAAGCAAATGTCAAATACAGTTATTTACTTCCATTACCGATAAATACCATTATGTGATTTTTGAGGCTGAGTATTAAATCTCAGTAAATTCATGGCCAACATGTGGTACTTTTAAAAAGGACATAACTGTTCTCCCTAAAATACAGGCCAGTCTTTGCAGGTAGTTATCTGTCTGCCCTGAATATATAAAGCCTAAGATATATCACTCCACATCTAAGCTCCTCAGCTAAGAGTGGTATATCTGAGCCTTAGTATCCCCAGATCTTACAATCATTTCAGTATTACCCTCACAGTTTACAGAGCGAATAAAGGAAATTTCAGGTTAGGGCCATTATATGTCATTCTCGTTCCTGCCACACAGCATTTTAATGTACAAGCAATCCCACTCACAGGCTGGCGCTACTCAAGCTTAAAAGCACTACTGAAGTAGGAGGTTCCACCCCAAGCGACTGGGACATCATCTCCCGGCTGTCAGGGACAGGAGCGCTCTCCTGTCCCAGTCCCAGGCCCGCAGAGAGCACCGCCCGACTGCTTGCAATAGGCCACGAAGTCCGACCGTTGCTGCTCAATTCTCTCACTCTCCATCAAGACTCTGAACACTTTATTTCCTATGAGCAGAAAGGGAGCATTTAAAAGCCCTGGTTAAGAGCTTTTGGGTCCTCAGATAAAAGGTCACTGAGTGCAAAGCATTATTATTATTACTTCCATAATGTGGATCAGTTACGTTGAGTAATTGTATTTTAAAAAGATACCACTGAGTAAGTCCCATCTAGAGCGTTAACACATTGCAGCTCTAAAGTCTTTAGAAGCTGCCTTGACAATGGCCATCTGGCGAAGTTTCCAACTTTATAGGGCTTAAGTCTATGGCTACTGTGATTACACGAAGTTTTACTCAACCCAGGAGCCATATAATGGTGCTCTGTGTCTCTGGAATGATGTATTAATAGCATCAGCTTCTATTTTTATTACTAGGGCTAAGGCTTTACGATTCTGTTGAATATTGGTTCGCATGAAAATTAAGCTCCCTTCCTTTTGGTGAAGAATTATACTGTCTTTCTCATCACCACCAGGAAAACACTTGAGAAGCCAGAATGGATCAATATAACATATTATATATTAGCAGCAAACACTGAAACAAAAACCCTGTTCTTGTACTGCAGACAGCATGTATTTTCTGTGCAGATTACAGATCACACAGACCTAACATACAACCAATACAATACGAATGGTAGGAAAACCTATCCATAAACAGGAGATGAAACAGCAAAAGGTGAAAAGCATGTTCCCAGCTAAGCCATAATACATTTTTTATTGATTCCAGTGTAGAAACAAACTGCTTTTGTTTGACTGGTGATGACTGATTTAAAAGGGTGGATCAATTCGCTGAAAATAATACTACTAAAAAGACCCACCACCACCAGTTCCTTACCAGACAACCAGCAGTAAAAATGCTCCCCACCCCAACAGAGGCTATGGGAGAAATCTGTTACTGGAACCACAGTGAAGTTAAGGTGGCTTTGCAAAGGATCAGGATCCACATGTATGTTGTTTTTCTTGTGAGCAATGAGACCGAAGCTTAAATATTAGCCTAACCTAGCCCAGCCTTCAAAAATCTGTGCAATTACTGTACGGTTTCTTGGTATATATGTCTCACCATACGTGAACTTGTCTGTTTTGGCTTTGATGTTTTCTACAGTTTAAAAGGTAAGAATGAAGGAAACACAGAGTTTCCTCTGACTTGTAATTAAAATGATGCAATAACATTCTGAATGTGTCTTCTTTCCCATGTAAAACTGTCAGTATGTCAGAAAAATCCTGCTCTGTTATTCACACGTGTGTATTTACCGCGAAGTACAGGACCTATCTCAAACAGTGAAGCGCTCAGTGACTGCAGCTTTTTGTGACAGAGATTGCCAGAGTACTGTAAGTTGAAGGAAAACATAACAAAAAAAATACTTCTGTATTTTAAAGTATGACAGAAGTGATCCCGACGTCCTACTCCTTATTCACTAGCAACAGCGCAGTGATCTTGTGGGTTGGTTGCCAAAAAGTACGAAAATAAAACCAGTCTAGCATGGAGTAGATCTGTTGAAAAGGCATTCACAAAACAGAGGCTTGGGGTTGTGGTGTGTTGGGAGAAGGCTAATAAAGATACCTGAAAAGTGAATGTAGCTATTCTTTAGGGTTTGCATTGACTGTGAAAATGAAAAACAGAAGTATGTGACAGGTACACAAACAAACCCAGCTGGAGTATGAGAGGAGCAGACAGAGAGAAAAGCGAAACTTCTGCACTTCTGTGACGGTTGACAGTCCTGCCTTTCACCGAACAGTCTTGGCAGCAGTGACAGGCATCCAGACATTGTAGGACTTTTAGAGACTCTTTGAAGTTCTAGGTATACACACTTTGTTTATTTAACAAAACCACAGAGGTGCTAAGTCCAACAAAAACCTGAGGACCCTTTTCATCCCAAAGCTATCAACTCTGTTAAAAAAAACCCACAGCACAAAAATCACAAACTAACAAAACATTCAGTTCCTTCCCTGCAATCACCGCTCCTCTTGCTCTGCCAAGCACTTAAGAAAATGGATGTGCCATGAAAGCACATACACGACTCTTGGTCATTCCAGACCCTAAGACAAAGTGAATACCAAAGCACAGGACATTTATATATTCCCACACTACAGCCTGGAAAGGCCGTTCATTTTTCTACTATGATTTCCTGGGTAACACAGGCTACAGAATTATACTGTTGCTGCTAATCAGCCCAGCAGGTAGCATTTGACTAACACACTGTACTTCAATTGAAATGTCCATGCTTCACTTAAATGTCCTGTCACCGGTCCCCTTACACAATTTGTTTTCACACAGTGTCATTCATTTCCTGAAAAAAGGATATAAAATCCTAAATAACTACAAAGAATAGCTTAGATCATTGCAGGCAAAGTGTAGAGGGCCCCGTATTCTCTTAGACTATCTATAACCTGACTTAAACATACAGGCTACCGAGCTTTAATTTAGAAAAAGTTGAAGATCTAAAGGTGGGATTCAGTCATCTTTGAATGATACACTTATACATTAGTATCTCTTGAAAGAGTTTTAGGAGTCACTGCCAAACAGCAGGGCAGTTAAAGGAGAAGGGAAGCATAAAGAAAGACTGCGGGCAATTCAGGGATGTATTTCTTCCTTCTCCCCTAAGCTGTAATTTGGAGGGTGCAAGGGTCCAAGGGGAGCTGAAGCTGCCACCACATCAGAATGAAGTTGCTCAGGTTCCTGCTTCCACTCTCACAGAGACTACCGGAATGGACAACTTGCTGTGAACTGTTTGCTGGCTTGCTAAACACTATTTTTCTGTGAAAACTGGTCCAGCTGACGTTCCTCTTTCTGGTATGGATGGGTTAAATACAAATATTTCCACTATATGATTGATGAATACGTATTTAAGGAGAAGGGTGAAAGGACACAGGAAGCTCGGAACTGCCTGGGGTGGGTGAAAAGAGTGCAATATCTAGCTTTGTAATGTCACCATTGCCATGACATCTAAGAGCAAAGTCCAAGGCTCGAACTGACACCAAAGGATGCCTATTCTTTTCAGAACTGTGCTCGATATCTCTGATAAGAAATCCTCTCCCCTGGGTATGGGTAGGGCTCTGGAGAGACAACTCAAAGGACTTTCTTCCACGTGAACTGAGTTTCAGCCAGACAACTTGCAAACAAACATGCCGAAGTCTCAGAGAGGTGGGTAGGTGAAAGGGAACACATCTACCGACAACAACCAGCAGCACTGAATGAACCGTGAACACGCCCTCCCCTAAAGGAAAAGGGGAAGGCAACAGTAATCAAGATGCTGTAAAAGCTCTGCAGCCATGAATAAACCATCCACTACCAATACCCAAAATATTTCTATGCCAATTACAGGTCAGATATTGTACCTGATTCGAACACAGCTTCCTTTTACCACCTTCTCACTTCATGGATATCTGCACCTTTCACAGCCTTTCCTAATTTCCTACCATTCATAAGCCTATTCCTTTAATTTAAGATTTTGGAGTAATATGATATAGAGAGTAAAAACATTGTGGTAACATGCACAGTATGTTGAAGTATATTATATGCTGAGATACATGTATATTGAAGTATATTATATGCTGAAAAGCAAACAATTAAGTAGTAGTGTGTATTATTGCTTTATCGCTTTGACACTTTATCAATTTTGACTAGTTTACAAGAAAAGCATTTTTTTCTTCATAAGGCAATTTTGCCAACTCAGGATGTGGTTTGAAAATCTGGGTATATCCTTTCTGGTCTCTGCATCAGCTTCAGTAGTGAAGACTTTAAAACACAGCAAGCACTTTCCTTAAGAACAAATGAGCCAGAGTAGATTTCATCTCATTCTCCCATAGCTGTATTAGAGCTCTTGTGCTGGCCAGATCACAGTAATTTTTTTATATCATCCACAAAATTGCAATGTAAATTTAATGAACTATTAAAATCCCACAACCCAATGCTGAATATATAGCAAGATACTGTCCATTTTAGTTGATTATACTGGCTCTCTAGTTCAGTGTTTTACATAAAAGATATGGCACTTATTTCCTACGGGAATCATATGCCCAGCCACGCAGCAGCATCTGAACCTTGCTCAGGTAGAATCCCCTCTTTACTCTAGCTGGAATTTGCTCATTGCTTCAGCCATCTGACTCTTCATGGGAACAAGAGCTCTCAGTTGAAGGCTGCCATCCTGTCTGTGTACCTGAGATGATAACCTTCAATCAGCTTCACTGTCACCTCACTGATTCCACTCATCTTATATTATATTGTTCCAGCTCCTTCACAAAGCATTTCTTGCTTCTTATGTTCATTTTCTTACATTTTTACCCAAGTGCTTTCTGTATTTTTAACTTTTTTTTTTTTTTTTTCAAATAAGAGGTTAATTCTTTCTGCTAATGACAATAAGCATGCAAACAGATTGCATTTGTCTGCTTCAAACATGTATGACAGCAAGATAGAAAGGGAAAGATAATCTCGAAATCCAGTCACAGATATGAGTAGCTGGAAACATTTTAATCTCGGTTCTACTATTGACCTGTGTTTACATCTCTGGTCAAATGACTTGATTTTATTTCAGTGCTTTGGCTTTGCTCTCTCCTGCAGGTAAATGGAATGTTTGAGGGTTTATATAACATCATCTGGCATAAATTTTGTGGAACATAAACTTCATAACCATTGACTTCATTATTTCTTACTTACAGAAACCTAATCTACAAAATCCACGTGAACTGCTGGACCCCAAGCAATCTGATTTTGACTGCTTGCTCTTGTGCTGAGTATTCCTGTATGACCTTGATCAAAGAGCACTCCGTGTGCCTCAGGTAGAGTAGGGACAGCAGTAACTCCTGCTCTGCTACTGCCGGTCAGCTGCAGCACGGCTCTACAATTTGTGCTGCGTGTGAGATCAGGGTCACTGGAATTCCTTATTGCCTCAAATTTTCTGGGTGAAGGGCTTGTCCCTACTCCAGACTGTTACCATGCTGTTGTGAGCAGGCGAAAGTGCACTCTTAGAGCAATGTGTTCACTGAGGCTTTGGAGGAAAATGTGTGCTGGTTTTGACCCTGACACATTTATTCTGTACATGAACACGGATTCCTGGACTATCAACCTCGTGTCTTCTGAAAAATCACAAAATCTCCTTGTCTTTTAAAGCAGTATGAAAAGACATTCACAAGCATGAGGCTAGCCTTTTTGTTCCCACAGCTGAATCACTGTAATCCATGGTGCATACTGCGGTATCACCCCCATGGAAATGTAAAACCAACCACTGTAAACTATCATATCCCTAAGAAAGCAAACCCTGGATTTCTATTAGCAGCAATGCAAGAGGCCCTCAAAAAATTATGCTAAAATGGTCTAGAAAATCTCTTTAACGATCTCATCTCCATTCGCATCTAGTGCCAAAAGCTGTGTTTGGCACATGCTGTGTTTATTCTCTTCGTATTCTGCCTCCAGGAGTAAAAAAAGGGAAAAACAAACTAACTAAAAACTCCCATCAATGAACAACTCAAGGGAGGAAAAAAACGTGATCCCATCTTCTTCAAGAGAATCTGTTCATTGTGAGCTTTGTATTTCACATTTCACTTAACTCCAGCTGTCAGCCTTTACTGAAGTAGCTTTCCTTCCCCTCCATCCAACATGTTTCTGTGTTGTCACAAGATCAGGACAACACAGCTACAGCCCCCCGCTTCCCTGACAGCAGGTCCCCCCACTGCGTGCGGACACCTGTCATCCCACACTCCTCGACTAGAGCCAGCCTGCAGCCTGTGCCAAGGGTTAACCTAGTCCTGCAGGGTCAGCAGGTGGGAAGGACACTGCACAGGGAAGAGGTTCTTTGCTGCGAAGACTCTCCCTAAAAGCCTCTGTTATTCCCCCAAAGGGATACAGATCATGATCCAGATCAGGGAGCCTTGCCTGGACTGTGGCTCCTGCGGCAGCATGCTGGCAGAGACACAGTCCTGTACAGGGAGGTCCCTGGATATTCAGGACCTGATGGATCAGAGATACTGTAAGTTCTGCCTGCTAGCCCACAAACAGGATATATATCCCAGGACATATATAAATGAGGCTGTGTGAGCCTTTGCACACCTCCATGAGTCCCGACAACTTCTTTTTGACTTCCTTTACAGTCCTGTGGCAGGTTAACCTCAGCTGGCATCCAGGCACCCACTCCAGATGCTGACTCCCTCTCCTCAACAGAACGGGGTGAAAAAATAAGACGAAAAAGCTCATGGGTCAAGACAAGGACAGGGAGATCATTAATTACCAACTACCGTCACAGGCAAACGAGACACAACTTTGGAAAAATTAATTTATAATATTGCCAATTAAAAATCAAGTTAGAGAGAAAAAAAAAGACAAAACTAAAACCACCTTTCCATGACCCCTCTTTTTGCCAGGCCCAACTTCACTCCTTCATTCCTGACTCCTCTATCTCATCCTCCTGCAAGTGGCACAGGGGAATGGGGGGCTGTGGTCAGTCCATACCAGCTCCTCTCTGCCTCTCCTTCCTTCTCATGTTGTTCCCTTGCTTATAGCAGGGGTCTTCTCCATGGGGTACAGTCCTCCAGGAACAAACTGCTCCGGCGTGAGCTTCCCACAGCCCGCAGCTCCCTCAGGAGATACCCCCCGGCTCCAGGGGGGCTCCCCACAGCCCGCAGCTCCCTCAGGACATACCCCCTGGCTCCAGGGGGGCTCCCCACAGCCCGCAGCTCCCTCAGGACATACCCCCTGGCTCCAGGGGGGCTCCCCACAGCCCACAGCTCCCTCAGGACATACCCACCCCCCGGCTCCGGCGGGGGCTCTCCAGGGTAATCTCGGGGGGTGCTGCTGGAGCCCCTCACGCCTCCTCCCGCTCTCCCCTCGGGGGTCGCAGGGCTGTTTCTCCCCTTTTCCCCTCACCCCTCGTGCCAGGCAGCGTTTTACCCTTTCTCAGCTGCGCTCTCCCCGAGGTGCCCGCCCGTGGCTGAGGGGCCGGGCTGGGCCCTGCGGTGGGGCCGTTGGAGCCGGGGGCAGCCCCGGCCTCCCCTCTCCTCACAGAGATCCCCACCGCCCCCACCAGCACCTGGACACACAAACCCAATACAAGTCCCTACTTCAACCTAACAAATAACCCTCATCGCTTAACTCATTATTACTGCTTCTCTAGAAGGCTGAGAAGAACATGAGATGCGACTCTCTCAGCCCCAAAGATCCCTTTCCTTTCCTCCCACACCTTCCTGTGGTTCTGTTACAGCTCCTACCCAGACGTTGGTCTGGGACCCTTGGAAAGCCTACAGAATCACAGAATCTCAGAATCACAGAATCGTCTAGGTTGGAAAAGACCTTGAAGATCATCCAGTCCAACCATTAGCCTAACATTGACAGTTCCCAACTACACCAGATCCCTAAGCGCTATGTCGACCCGACTCTTGAACACCTCTAGGGATGGGGACTCCACCACCTCCCTGAGCAGCCTATTCCAATGCCTGACTACCCATTCTGTAAAGAAATACTTCCTAATATCCAGTCTAAACCTTCCTTGGCGCAACTTGAGGCTTAAACACAGAAGAGGCTTAAACAAATCTGGGGTGTTTCAAGGCAATGAAGTAGATTTTCTGTAGGCAAGGGTTGCTCCACCAGCAGCCCACGGGCACTTATATCCACATAAACAGAGAAAGCCAACTTCAACACTATGAGAGGTGAGATCTTTTCTGGTGGCTTCCTAAAGCGAATGTGTCTTTTCTTTAAAACTAATTTTCTGTCTATTTTTATTTCCATTCTGTCACATTAAACTTTTAAACTAAGGCATCAAATTTTAAGGAAACAATCACAGGTTTTTAAAGGAAAACATTCCATACAAAATACAGAAAAGTAAATTAAAAAAATCTCCATTTCCATTAAAGGGTGATGCTATTTCTTTTTACTTCATCTGAGTAAGAGTTAATGGCTCAGGCACTTTCCCTGCATATCTTAACATTTAGCAATGAAGTCTGCATAAAAGATGCCACAAATAATGCAGGGCTGTAGGGCATCCTCACTCTCTTGCAGCAGCATCGCAGAGGAGATAATGACGAAAGAGGCATTTGTGCCTAACTAAGATGAGACGTTAGCTCTGCTATTTAAAAAGTTTAAACTTGGGTTCACACAGGTCTGAAGATCTCCTGATAGGTCCCAACAGAACAGTAATATTTTCAGCTGGTCTGAACATTAATCTTCATGATGAACAAGGGGATAATAGCCTGTCCTATTATACTCAAGGGACAGATATAAGACCTGAAACTAAAGACAGAAAATTTTTCCCGTGTCTCTCAGGCCCTATTCTGCAAATGGTTCCTCTTTTGAGTGATTTCACTGAATACTTGGGCAGTACAGATTTTTTTTTTTTTTTCCATGGGAATGCAGATTTGCAGAAAGAAGCCTTGAATTCACACAGTTGTTTCTAAGAGGTTGGAGATATTCTTATATTGAAGGAAGTAGGTTAGGATCTCAGATATCGATTTTCTTTTTCAGAGTAGGTTCAGTATTTATAGCAGGTAGGCTAAACATAGCCTGAATAATGTCAGCTTACACCCATTACAGAATCTATTTTATTTTTCTACACTGTCCTCTAGACCATATAAATTTAGCCATGCACTTAAAAAGAAATGAAGCATGATTTCTTAAACTGGAGGCGCTTGTGAAGCTGTAAACATTTTATGCCCACATTTAATTTGCACGAAATATTGAGCTTTAATTGTTCAGTGCTTAGTTGCTCAGTTGTTTAAAAGGGGAGCTCGATGGGGTCTTTAGGCAAGTTGTAGAGACCATCTCCCGAGTCTCCTCCATAGCAGTGACAAAGTCAAATTAAAAGCTTAAAAGAATAAAAAAGAACAGCGTGAGTATCAGAACCAGCAAAGCCTGGTTGCCACCGTTATGCTCTGCTGTGAAGACCCTTCAATCCCTAACTCTGTTGAGCTTGTGCTACTGCCCTTTTTACAGTGGGAATACTGTTGGGGCCTTTCAAGTGTAACCAGGTTGCCTCATTTTCACAACGTTTGTGAAGAGTTATATTACTGTAAGCCCCTTCACCCCTTCTTGAACACTGCTGGTGTCAGCCAAGAGGTCCAGAGTTAAAGGTCTAGGAAAGTCAAAGGATTGCAGAAGGCAGTGAAGCCTCAGGACTATAGGCTAAACCATTTCTATGTAGCACCAGCCACACGCTTTTACTTTGCAACAGTCTTAACACCTTCCTCTTCCCTCTGCCCCCAATACTCCTTTCTAGGCAGAGAAAAGAAAAAAAAGAGAAAGACCCACCAACAGCTTCAAAAGAATTGACCAATATTACAATTTCACTGTTTCTCTTGACTGTTCACAGGCCATACAATGTTACAAAAAGGGGGAAAATGTAATGGGGGGAAAAAACCCCAAACTGGTAAGGAAGTGTTCTTATATGCGCTACTCAGGTGGGGTGATGTCCACAGCTCTAGGGTAGACAGCCTGCTTCCTTTACATGAAATTAGGGTGTTTCTCTTTGGGAATGGGCAAGTTCTGATATCCCGTATTATAGGAAAAGCACTTTATCATACCTTTACAGTGGGAAGCCTTAAAACAAATCAACAGTAGGAAAGATCGGTTAGATACTTCATTCCTGAAAGGTGGATTTGGTTGGACCTTAGAGTCAAAATAGTCAGTGCTCCAGGATACGTCTGTACACCCTATAGGAGGGATTTACTCCTGTTGAAAGGTATTATGAAATTCTACATTTTAGAAGTGGGAATTAACAGGAAACATTTTGGATCCATTTGTTTCTTTCTGACAGGACAGGTTTATGAAGAGGATTACTATTAATAACTCATGAAAATCTTTTGATACAGCACTTGACAGTGTAGAAACCTTTTCATTACACATATTTAACTTCCCCTAAAATATATCTCATTTGCATTTTCTATTCTCCTCCTGTGAGGCATTAAGAAGAAAATACTCAGCAGTGCCACCAAAACTGAACAGGTTCATTCTTAGCCCTGCCTCTTATATGGAATTTGGAGATAGAGCCACAAAATTCAGGGTCCTTGTAAAAGCTTCACACTCCAGCTCCATGCCAGCTTTGGTATCTTCCAGACCGCCTCTCCCCCTATTGATGGTATTTAGTTACTTCCTTGTTCCCAAATCCTGATAGCAGCCTGTCCCCATTCCTAGGCTTTCCTTTAAAAACCATTCCCGCTACTGTTCTGGGTCCCCAAATGTTTTCAGAAATGAAAACAAATAGTGATCCGGCATGAAATTACCAACTATTAACTTGAGCAGCAAAATTACAATTCAGTCAGGAACTGAAGTTGATACATTTACTGTTACAAAAATGTTGTGTCCACAGGAATAACCTCAACTGATAGACAAAACCAAAGCTAAGCCAAACAGAGCCCAATACTTGCAATAATTACACCCTTTCTACATGGGACTGCTCTTTATGTAAAAAATTATACTCTTTTAAAGTATTTTCTGATTTTTGTTTCAGCGTATTTTCTGTTTACCTTCAGGGTCTTTTTCTTTGTGTAAAGACAAACCAGAGAGTGCTTAATAAGCTGTTTGAACACTGCATAGCTGAAGGTGGTACATGAACATCACTTCATTGCCTTCTCTTCAGCACTTTATAAACACAGGACTTCACTAACATTATGTTTAGTTTAGCCTCCCTCAACAGAAAAGTGGATTGATTTGACACTTTAAAAGGGCAAAGAGAAGAATGCTTGCATTCACTTAAAAGAAGTAATATGCTAGACTGCTGGCAGATTGAACCTTTAAAGTGTAATTTTAAAATGGAAATGTTAGTATAGTATCCCTTTACTGCAAAGGGTTTTTAGGAATAGTTGGTTTGGATTTTTTCAGTTTTTCATATTGACACTGATGCTTTTATCAATTTAAACACACTAACATTAAACCACTAAAAGGCATGTAGGTTTCAATAAAATTCATTTTTTATATCTTCAGCCCATATAACCAAATGAGCTGCTTTAACTTTTTTTAAGAAGAAAAGATAATAAAGTTAAATGAAAAGTCCCAGAGCTTAGTTTTAAGACTAAATGGTATTTTAGATGAAACAGTTAAAGAAAGCAGAGTTTGTAACTCTGAGTTAAAGATAATGGTTTAAATCTATCTTTACATTATGAGGATTCTTCTTGGAGCTGCATAATTGATAAACACACTTCCACTTCTCAGTGGCGTGAGCTGCTATGAGCTGCCTGTGAGTCAGATCAGGGACACTGTTACGGAAAGAGCACTTGATGAAGATTGGGAGTTGGAGGATCAGCCCCAACTGTACCACTAGCATGCTGGGAGACTGAACAAGTTGCTTCTGTACTTCTGCTTTCCGATCTGCAAATCAAAGACAATAACGTCCATTTTTAATGCAAGATCTGTTGATCTCTAAATAAGAGATATTGTAAGCATGCCTATCATTTTGCCAGTTCAGTTGGTTTCTTGAAATAGCTTGTGTTACGTGAGAGAAAATTAAGAACAGAAAGCAGTACCTGACAGAAATTACTGTAAATAAGCTTACTTGAAGGTCTTGTAATGAAGAAAGGAAAGTACTCACGTAAGCACAGAATGGATAAAATAGTGATTAAAGTAGTAAAGCAAAATGTGCATACCTAAGTGTTCAATAGACCATAAACAATGTAAAAGAAACACATGGCAGAAACAAAGACAGAGTTATTAAGACACCTAAAAGGCAGCACATTGGGCCAGGAAGGGATACTGCCAGAAAATTTGTGCATTGACATACATACATGCACGTGCATGTGCGTGCACGCATACTCAACAGTCACGCAGAAAGAGAAAGAGAAATACCTAACAGCGTTTAGGTTGGAAAGAAACTTCAGGAGTCAGATTCTGTTGATGGTACTTCACTGCTTCACCCATCCAATACAATGCAATTCACAAATGAATTAGGGCTGTGGAGAGGGAAAATTAAGACTGATTCTAGCTTGCACATATAAAGGGTACTGCTTGTTCTAACATTCACTGCAGTATGTAATTATAAATACATATAATTAGTTGACATAGATATCACAAAATGATCCCAATGCTGCTTTCTGCATGACCGGGCTATGCAACCAAAATAAGCAATGTAAACCAGAAATTAACGTCCATGAGGATTCAGAAACTATTCTAAGAGTTTTTGAGACATAAGGAAAAAGCACTTATGGATTGGCTAATTATTCTAGAAGACCAAATTACTGCTGTTTATATCGAACAAGAAGTTCAAGAAGTCACAAGGTGTTTTTTCTCCCAGATTTGTGTCTCAGTTGACTGTCAACTGTAACTGCATCCTTCCTTGTGGTAAAGGCATTTCTAAGGCCTCTTCTCAAACTGAATTCTCCAACAATCAGTAAACCCTAAGCTAACTTTACAGCCTTCTCTCCAGTGGGGGCACTGAGGTGACCTCTAAGAAAGCTGTTCGACATGATTATCTTTTAGTACTCTTATTCCTCTGTTCATATTATTTGTTCAAAAACTATTTGAGTGAGCAGGAAGGAACAGGAGGAGGATGATGGAGATGCAGAGACATGGAAAGTAAACTGCACAGACTTAATTCCTTTGGAACAAAACATTGCCCCCATATGTTCATGTGATCTCAAAAACCTCCTTAACCTAGAACTTCCGTAGAAGTGACTGACAGATCAAATTTTAGCCATTCAGTATAGCAGATAAATTATAGCTTATTCTCTAACCAATGGAGGATCATATGTTTCAAATACCTCAGCTCCTCACAGTTGAATTTCATCCAGATAAACTATGTCACAGGATCGTAGATCCATGTGTCCTGGTTTGAGCCCAGAGGGCAATTGAGCGCCATGCAGCCATTCACTTCCCCCAGTGCTGGGAAGGAGAAAAATGAATCAAAAGGCTCAGGAATTGAGATATGGACAGGGAGGGGTCACTCACCCATTTAATGGTCACAGGCAAAAGACAAGCTTGTTAGGGGAAGAAAAGGATATCACTTTAATTCAAAACACTAACTACAACAACACTTAACAGACAGAATAGGACAGGAGTATCTTAAAAACACCTCCTCCCATCCCTCCTTTCTTCCTGGGCTCAGTTTTGTTCCTGATATCTGTATGTCCTCCCCACAGTGGCGCAGGGGTGGGGGATGAGGGATGCAGTCAGTCTGCTACTTCTTCATGCAAGGAAGGGGAGGGGAAGCACTCCTCTGCATTCTTCTCCCTGCTCCACGTGGCGTCCCTCTCACGGGAGACAGTCCTCCACTAACTTTCCCTGCTGTGAGTCCTCCCCACGGGATGCATTCTTCTCGAGATGCTCCAGCATGGGTCACCTCCATGTGTTGCAGTCTCCCAGTGCCGAACTACAACTGCGGGGGCTGCTTCTCCCCTCAGAGTCTCAGAGGTCCTCCCCAGGCTGCAGGCAAATCTCTGCTCCCCTGGTGACTTCCATGGGTGGCAGGGGGGTGGCCCTGCCCTCTCACCACAGGATACAGGGGGGTCTCTGCTCCGGCACACCTCCTCCCCTCTCCTCCTTTCTTCTACTGACCTCGATGTTCGATGTTCGCATAGGTGTCCTTCTCGTAACTCCTCCTCACAAGTTACCACTCCCTCCCAGCTTCCCCTTCTTAAATATGTTATCACAGAGGTGCAGCCACCATTGCTGATTGGCTGGGCCTTGGCCAGAGGTGGGTCTGACTTGTAGCTGGGGGAGCTTCAAGAAGCTTCTCACAGGGGGCCACAGCTGTAGCCCCCTCCCCCACTACCAAAAACCCCACCACACAAGCCCAGCACACCATGGTATACACTGAATGTAATTAATTTCCTAGCTTAACATATTGCTACCTAGAAAGAGCAGCAAACACAGCATGACTGTGGAATCAATTTTTTTTTTTTTTTAAGATACTGAAGAGATACTTTCTTTTTTTTGTAACTTCATGTATAAATCATGGGGAAGCATATTTGTACTGTCTCTTTGTCATATTCCTCTTTGACAAGTGCTCTGGATAAGCCAGACAGAGTGGGTAAAAATCAAAGCTGGAGACATACATAGTTTTCCTGGAACCAGGAAGACATATTCCACCTAGTTAATACTCTCAGTTAAAAGGAAAGCTTTTATGATATGTTTTTCAGAGGGTAAAAACCCCACATTGCGACATGCAAGTTTGTACTTCAGGCCAAAAACGCAAATGCAGATGAAGAACTCTTTCTCTATCCACTTCTAGTTTTCAGACCTTTCCTTTCTTCTCAGCTGTATGTACTTCCCAGGTGACCACAGAATTCAATGGCAGCTTTCTTCTGAAGAAGAAATTTGCATTCTCCCCAATCATTTTAGATCTATGGCTTGAGCAGTCTGTTTTCTTACTACTTGACATTTTTAATGCCAGAATGTTACCCATAAAGACACCTAAATTAAGTGCAAATTTAGGTATTTAAAGAGGCTAGAGTTTCAGAGGAGCCACATGGTTGCATCCATAAACTGAAGCCAGTATACGTTGCAAGTGCTCAGAATCTCTGTGTTATTGGGACACCAAGCGTCAAGCTAAGCACTGCATTATCAGGACATCCAGAAGAATCGACAAGCCTCCTACTAACAAATTATACCTAATGCTTCTGAACAAAGGGAAAAGTGGAATCCAAACTAGTAATTTATACAGTTGTGATATAGTTTTGGTTTGCTTATGCTTCACATATTATTTGCCTAAGTTGAATCAATGACTTCTTGAAACTCCTTATGTCACAAAATGCAGAAGACCAGAAACAGAAATGTATACTTTAGCTAGTGTGCGTGAATCGGCTGATAGCGTCTTACTATGTTTTATGGAACAGACACTGCAAGCAAGAAGCAGCTAGGATTTAATGAACATGCTAGTTTTAGAACACATATCTGTGTTACTTCTCGCACCTCTGAAAAACTCAGGTTGTATTTAAAGCACATCTTACATGTAAGAGCGTGAAAATATAACAGAACTAAAATCTTAGGTTTAGTGGATTGGCATGAACTCTGCACAATTACTGTAATTACGTTCTGGCTTGTACTTTACAAAATATCATCAAGGATTACAATACAGTATCCTTTAGCCAAATTAACAGGGCTTTACCTAGGAGAGTGATCAAAGAATTCAAAGTTTTACAAATAGGCTACTTACTGTTGAAACACATCTGTAGCTGTCATGTTCCCGTTGCTCTTATTTTAACCACACATTGATTATTCATTATAAAACCCCTTGTGATACCTTAAAAAAACCCCTCTGTAGCAATAGCTGGGATTTGATAATGAACCGAATCTAGGAAACACTCAAGTTCTCCTTCATTCTAAGGGTGATTCTGTTAAGAAGGAAGCGTCTTATTTGCCAAAGTCAAAACAAATCCTAGGCGTAGGTGGATCATCTGTTCTGACAGCACTCTTTATCATTCACGTCCTAGATGGCAAGACACCCCTCTGTGCTCTTGTGATGATAAATTATAGGGGAAAAAAATAAACTATCATATAGAGAGTTTCCTTGCTCACAGCCAGACAGATAAGAGCAGTGTATGGAGAAACCCTCCCATCTCTGTCTATACTGATGGGGAAAAAAACCTGATGAACAACAACATGTTCTGAGGGCGGCAAGAGGAGACACAACTGCAGATGGGCATTGTACAACAGCACTTTGAAACGTCCCATGGATATATATTTCCTTTAGAAGATCAAGACACTTCAAATAGCTTAAGCAAAAACTGGTTAATTATTTATCAGCCTGGAGTGAGGAGAGAAGAAAGAGGGAGTAGTATTGGCATTTCCATCTCTTGCTGCTTTGTTGGAGTACAGGGATCTCAGGAAGTCAGGCTACTTTCCTATCCTGCTACAATGAAAATGGAAAAAGATGAGGTTTATACATCTCCTTCCATCTTGTGCCATTGTTTTCATTTTCTTACATTACTATTGCCCTCACTGTTGGTAAGAGGATGCAGCAGCTGTTTCCTCTCAATTCCTTTCACCCTTAGGTACAGAGCAGAAGAGCGAGCTCAGCCCTTACGAATGACTGCTCCATGGGGAGGAAAGGGCAGCAATCCCAAGAGCACGTCTGCCATCAACTCATCATGCTGGAAATTCCCAAGGAATTTAGCTTCACATCTCAGAGAGATGAAACAAGAGGGCCTCTGAAACCAAACTGTGGGAGGGGGAGGGGGAACATTGCCTCCTTTGCCTTTCCAATGAAATGAGCAGCTGACAACTCCATATGGCTCCTTTTAAGTTTAGTACAGTGCATGCTCTGCAAAGGTTCCCTTTGATTCCAGGGGAACCTTTTGCAGAAGGAGGTATTGCTTACCATATGTAATGCTGGCAGGGTAAGATTATCTCCCCCCATCTCACCTTTGGGAGGGGAGAGAAGGAAGATGAACATCAAGGCTCAGTGTGCCAAGACTTGAAAATATATTTACATGCTGAAGTGGGACTCTTGCTTTGAACACCAGCCACAGCAGCTCTTCTGCACTTTGGGTAGTTCATTAACAGAAATCAATACAAGCTGCCTTTTAAGAAAGCCAGGGCTTGTTCATTGACACACTGTGTAATTCCTTTCAGCAGAAGCATCAATTCTTAAAAGGTGTGCAGTAAATTATGGCAAACCCACAGAATGGCAAGGCTACAGAAAACATTGTTTCATTTCAGTGCAAACTTAAAACATAAACCATTGAGAGGAAGCGTAATTATGAAGAACCGGAGACAAAAGATGTGTCGCCTTTACCTGGAGGCCCTTCTTCTCTATCTTTTTCTGGAGTATCTGAAGGCACTTGGTGAAATCTGTGAGGTCCTGATCCATGGTCTCAATTAACTCACATCCCTAGTGAAGAAGCAGCAAAATGGAGAGAAAAAAAATAACGTCACTCATCTTTCAATTTTGAGAACTACAGCTGTCTTTGGTGAAATTAACTGCAGTCAGCAGCTCTTAAAGTCTCTGCATGGAGATGCAGAATTCAGTAAAAGACTATTACCCTTACAGAGCCCAAAGACTGTAGGTCCCAGCTGAACAAATTATTATGAAACAGCGGTTTGATAAATATTCAAAACCCATTGAGTATATTTGTGAGTTTGGATAAGCATGTTCTGCGATGCTCTGGTGGATGGACAAGTTGCAGTGCAGTGAGCCCTGGGTGATCAGTAACTTCCAGGGTCAGGTTCCAGGAAAATGACTGTCCTCTCTGGTGCTGCAGTTATGATGTTTCTGTTACATATATTGAAGTGTGTATAAATGCAAGCATACAAAAGTGTTCAAGCTTCCAGGAACCAGTGCAGTTGTACTAGTTAACGTGCAGTGATACAACAATTTCCTTGCAGTGGGGTAATATGGATGAGAGCATGTAGAACAGAGAAAAGCAAGAGTTCAGATTTCTTAATTGAGAGCTAAAGCAATTCCTAAGCCTCTGATAAAAAGCTGAGTAAGGAAAAGTGGAGTATATCTACCACATAAAGTCACTATTCAAAGAGGTTTCAAGGATACAAAATACCCAATACAGCATCGTAAATTAAAATAAGAGCCATACACGCTGGATTTAGAGGTTCCCTCTCCTACCACTTCAAGGTCCCCTTAAGAGCCTCCTAGCTTTGTCTTTATCTGACAGATTTTATGTTTCTGCTATACACAATAACAGCTGATAAGAGAAAACCATTCAGACTACCGAATCTTTGTGTCTGTGCCTGTGTGTATGAAGTACATGATTTTGCTACATCAGAAAAAAAACCAAACCAGAATGTTAAAGCTGCCTCCACCTTAGTGGTAAAAATAAAGGTACAGAAGACAGAATTTCCCCGATCAGTGTATGGATGGAGTTTAGTGGATTGCATGCAACAAAATAATGAGCCTCCAATAGGAAGACATACACTATCACTGAAATGCTTCCCCGCACAGCCGGAATGCACATAAACCAAACAAAAGCAGCATGCAGTAGGGGATTTGGATGAAGTGGAAGAGATAAGGGAAGAGATAACGGCATGCTTTTTATTATGCCTCTTCTCCTCCCTCCATAAAAGGAAAGCTGGTCAAAAGTGGTACCCTTTCTGATCCTGACATTGCTCTAAATACCTTTTCAAGAAGTAATAACAGGCCTGCCGAGGTGAAGCATCATAGAGCTGCAACAGCACATGTAATCAAAGGCCTCTCTTGCAGAAGTGATGCTGCTGCCACCACAAAGAGACTAGGGGAAATACAGCTGGAGCCTGGACTCGGTGCTAAGCGTCAAACAATTTGAAGAGCTGCCATGTCTCCACTCTTCACCAGGAAAGGCCGAAACATAACATTGGCAGGGGGAGAAGTGACACAAGCCATCTGGAGTCTGTAATGAACCTGTGAGTTGTGCAATGCCAGCCAGAGACACCAAGGGAGCCCAAGAAAGGTATAGGGATGTTCAGGCCCACCCCGAAGCTCACAGTTGGATCTGAAAACTACTGACGGGAATTTGTTAATCAAAGCCACTCTAAATGAAAAGACGTCTCATTCACTAAGAACACGGTGCTCTCAGACAGTCTCATTATCGGCATTGATAGTGGCAAGAGAGACCAAGCTGTGAGAAACTGTGAACAGACAGAATATCCCCGGTCTTTCACAATCAGCCTTTGAACAGCACGAGAACGTGACAGATAAAGACTAAATCAATGGCAGGGACAGCTACTGCTGAGCATGGGAGAAGAGACGGAAGCTGAGTTACCTGCTCTTAAATTAACAGTAGAGAAGGAAGGTCTTTTATCTTTTGCCAGAGCCATTCCTTGGTTTCACAGTGCTGGCAGAAGTAAGTGGTTTATAGGTACTAATTTATAAATAAAAGATTTAACCCCCACTCTCCCCCAGCACTTTGAAATACTCCTTCCTGCAGTCACTAACAAGACTGATCACCTTGGGCAGTCAGGTTTTGGCAGCTGCAGGTAGGCTGCAATTCTGCTTTCTATCCAGGGAAGATCAAATTATCTTTTTTTTAACAGTGATGATCTACGACAGCTTAAGTCATTCTATTACTTATTATTTTATGCTTTCTACTAGTAAAAACATTTCACTTGAGGTTAGTTCTTGCCTAGCTTCTCTGGATGTTCTTTGATAAGAAAAGTATTTCAGAGCAACTACAAGGTACTACCAAGGCAAGATAATGCCAGCATGTTTGCTGGAGAGCACCGTAGGTCACTTACTGCAGCTCCAGAAGAAAGCCGTGATGCACCGCACATAGACATCCCGTGTTCAGCCCTGCTACTGCCTTTTGCACATGTTCACAATAAAAGCCCTTAAAAAACCATCACAGAAATGCAGCTAAGTGTGTAAATGGGATGTCAAATGCACAATTCATTAAAGGTAGGTTACTATACCTGTGATACTGATACCAAGAGGGTACTGGGCAGCAGTAACTAAAAACAAAACCTGGCTTAACAGTGGTATCCTGAAACCGTTTACTCACTGTCTGCACCTTTGACACTTTATACAAACACTTCTGTAGATCATACTGAAAAATATTGTCAGAGTGCCACCATTAAAGCCACCACTTCCTTCATTTAAACCGTGATTTCTCATTCTCTTTTCACATCAAGCAGATAACCAGTTATGGAATTGGCAGAGATTTCAGAACTCCTCCTTTTGCCACAGTGGCAAAGAAACTGTTGTGGTCAGACCATACTGGGGAAGAGGACAGGCAGCAGCATTCGGATCTTCCTGCATCCTCTTTACGGCCTCGCTGGAACTAATGTCTGTGCAGTTCATGTTCACTGATGATAAGAGAGTTTTAGATAAATCTGACATATCAAACCCAATATTTTATACCACAGAATTGGATGACAATTCAAATGCAGTTCTTGTCAACTGTATTATTCCCGAATGACAAAAATCTTCAAGACAGAGCTTTCCGATGCAGCCAGGGTTTAATGAAAGGACAGTGTAACAATAGCAAGATAGGCAATAACACTTGTAGTTTTATAGATACCTGCTCAACTTAATAACATTAACCTTTGGTAAGAAAGTTAAAAAGCCAAACAAATTTAACATTAGGAAAGGTTAGAAAAATCAATACCACACAGCAGGAAAGAAAACAATAGATTGCATCTGATGACGATAGAACTTTGCTGAATGCTAGGATAAGGCACACAGAATTAGGCTTTGGCTGTTCTGTCTTATTATAGCAGTTATGGGAGGCACATTGCTAAAGAAGGAGTGTGCCAGACACACATAATAGGATTATTGAACCCTATATTTCAGACAGACGCTGAAATCAGATAGGCACTGAAATGTCAATCTGAACATCTCAGCATTTCTCCCATTTTTAGAAATATTATGCATCGCATGTTGTGTGTTCGAAGAAAGCAGTGTGTAGGTGTCCATTCCCCCATGTCCTTGTTAATCTCTTATTAAAAGAAAGTCATGTTTGTTCTTTCTCTAATCTTTTTGAGCATGAGAAGATAATTAGGACAGAATACATAAAACACCCTAATTTGTACTCTATCTCCAAGACCCTCCTACGGCAAGTCATTGAGTCTTGTCTTTTGAAGCCTGTGTCTGGCTGTGCTCACTGAGTGCACTAGTGACGTCCAGTTCAGTCTTTTAACAACGCCTGTTGCACTGAGGCTCGATTTTGAGGCATCAATCTCAACACAGCTGCACTTACGTATAGTGTTAATGGCAAACACAGGAAAACCATATATCCTTAAGTTAAAAAAGCAGGGAGACAGCTTTTAGAGCCTCACAAAACCACAGCACAGGCGATTAAAGTTTAAGGAACCTATATAAATTAAATGGTATTTCTAAACTCTCTCCTTCCCCTAGACCTCACCTGCCCAAACAGTAATGCATGCAGTCAATCCCCATACCTCACAGACCAACTGAGTAAGAGCTATAGATTCACAGAACTATTTCAGTTAGAAGGGACTTTTCAAAGTCATCTGGTCCAACCTCTCGCTCAGAGTAGGTTAGACTTGCTCAGGTTGCTCAAGGCCCTTTCCAGTCTAGGTTGAGCATCTCCCAGGATGGAAACCACAAATTCTCTGGGCAACCTCAGTGCTTGACCACTCTTGTGGTGAAATGTTCTTTCCCAGTGTCAAACTGGGATCTCCTGTATTGCAAATTGTTGTTGCCTCTTTTCCCATCCCTGCTTACTTTAAAGAAGAGTCTGGTTCTGTGTCTGCTCTGCCTTCCCATGAGGCAGTTGAAGACAGCAATATGATCTCCCATTCACCTTTTTTTCTGGAGGCTGAACAAAGCAGTTTTCCTCAGCCTTTTCTCACACATCATGTGCTCTAGACCTCCCTAACATACATTTCCCTTGCATGCAACATTTCCACCGCCAAGAACCTGAAGAGGTCAATTAGCAGCAAGGAGGTAGAGGGTTTCTAGTTCTCTCTTCTTTTTAATGTAAATTTTTGGGCCCAGGGAATTTCAGTCATTTTGCCCCTCTGGTATCCTCTTCTACTTTTGCCCACTCGGAGAATAATCCAAACTTCCACATTCTTCATATACTAGCTGCAGTCACCTGAATGTGTGGAACCCTCAAACATTTTCATACCCAAGTATGCAGACAAGTATTTACACTATGAATTGGACTCAATGCAGTTGATACTGAAAAACAACTGTAGGAAAATCCATACACGCATCCAAGCAAAGTGCCAGGCATCAATGAACAGAAAGGGACCACAGGGTCTGACTGCAGGTTTTGGACCAGGGCTAGCAAAAAAGATAAACATGTGGATGCATAATCAAAAAAGTTTAACAGATGACAGACTATTCTACCATCTTGTCTATAATAGGAGGGTGGTGGTGTGAGACCAGAGCATTCAATCAGTATCAGAAAGAAACAACTAGTTTGGGAAACATTTCTTGCAGAGATGGCAGTCACCCAGACAGTGGTCATCTTTATTGTGGACCCAGTGTTTCGCAGCTGATCCAAAACAACTCTCCCAGAACGGAAACCAAGTCTAGCATGGGATAAAGACAGAGCTGGCTGCAATGTCACACGTTCCTGAAAACACTTAAAGAGACAGGACTGGAGAAAGACAGAACAAGAACATCTAGTTTGAGCTACTGATAGGCGTAAAAGCTGCATAGATTTCCTACAGGCTGTAAGGTACTGGAGACTGATGTAGTAAGATGACACCAAAACCACAGAGCAGGTTTATCTCTATGAATTTCAAACCAGAGGGAAATTAGTGAATCAAATCCTTTTGCATTTTGGGAGTAGGATGCAAGTATGGAAGGCAAAGCAGGTAAGTTCACTGATTTCTTTTGGGAGTTTCAAATACTGTTGAACAACAAGTATTGAACAGCTTGTCTTTTGATCAGCTTAATTGTATGAATTGCTTTTTGATTTTTGTAATAGAGAACAAAATAAATATGTATAATTGGTGAAAATGATTTTGGATATTTAAATAGCCAAAAATACATAATTAAGTGAAATGTATTTTCTTTCAGTTTTTGGACTCAAATTTGGCTGACTGCTTGGCATCAGCACAAAGCTAATACTGTACAGATTGCTTGGCCCTCAGTTCTGGGGTGGATGATGTTTCGACTCATCCAATTGCATATTAAGTGGCACTGCCATTCAGATTAACTAAAAGAATTTATTAATCATGTTGAAGCATATGCAGTAGAAGCCAAATAACTAAAATCCACACTCAAGTGAAAGTCCCGTTACTGAAAAATAAACCAAGAACGTTTGGTTTTGACCATCACTTCTAACCTTGTATAACACCACTTGATTTATTAAGCAAGTACTATCTGGTGGCATGAAACAAAACCAGTAAATATATGTAAACATATGCACACCTCCGCAAACCAAAAGCTGCATGAACTTGTCAAATTTGACAAGCGTTAAAAAAAAAGAAGAGCTCTGTAGTTGAAACTTTGACTGCAACAGCTGCAGCCTCTCCTCCCTTCCCCTATTTCTATTTTGATATGGTCTTTTTCAAAGTAAATAAAATGTTTCCTGTTTTTGTTTCTAATGAGGCAGCATGTGGCTTCTGGTAGAGGATAGCTTTTTATACCATACATTTGATGTTGAGATAGCAGCAATGAAAGAGTTCTTCTGCATTAATTAGGCTGCCCCCTTTCAAAAGAAAAGTCTATTGTTCATGAAATCATGGCAATTACTTAAAATGAACAAAATATGAGTCTGTTTAGTTGGAATTTGACCAATATCAAAGAAAGCCAACATGCCTCCTTTGCCACCTATAACAAACTAAAAAGCAGAAAACCAAAGTTTTCTAAATCTAAGAAACCAAACCCAAGCAAAAAATCCACACAAATTTAAAAGAAAGAAAGAAACAAAAACCAAACAGCACAGTTAACATTCCATTTGCTGGATAAATTCCCAGTACTTATCTGTACTGGAGCAAATTCTTCTGATTTATAGTTTGGTGAATGAAAGCAAACATCTTAAATACTCACCCACAGGTCAGAAAGTGCAATAAAATATACGTCATTGCAAAACCTTTATCAGAAGACCACTAATGTCTTTTAAAACTGAGGTGGAAAGGTCTGTCAGGAGCTGCAGTCTCATATATACAACCCGTATCTCTCCATACCCATTTCTGGCATTTAAACAGGAGACCTACATTTGTACATCCCTATGCAACCCAGACACGTTATTTCTCCAATCTGATGATTAAAACTGAGCACAGCGCAGCAGTGACAGCCACCTGCTATTTTTGGATCTTCTCTGAAATTTCCCTTATGTGCCCTTCCTTGTCTGAAAAACAAAGGTTCAGAGAGAGGAGTTTTAATTGATGGTCAGGCTCCCTCTATAATCAGTGCTGTGAAAAGCTTTTGTCTACCAAGCTGATTAGGCCCTCTGGATTCTAACCTATCGATAGGACTGATTACGGTACCTTGCTTTTCTTGGAAAGGAACTTGGAAGCTGGAATTACCACTCTATCTGTGTGCATTTATGTATGAAGATATGAGGTAGCTCGTGGAAGGGAAATCAGAGTGCTGGAATAGCACCAGTCTCTGACAGAAGGGAAGCACATGCCACTGATTGTAGACAGCACAAGCCACTACCCGTCGTGCCAAGGAGAATCTTTTTTGTTGCCTTGGATGCACTATGAACCAAGCCCGAGAACTGTCTTGTTTCTAAAATGCTGTAACTACACTTAAACACATATTAAAACTAATACTATCTTTGGCACTTGGATCAATGACAATGCAAATCAGAGTCAAGCACTCTCCTGAAATAAAGCAGGAAACAGAAAAGCTGCCCCAACCGCAAATCATATGCCCCACAGAGCTGATGAAATAGGGCATGCAGCACTCCTTGCAATTCAACCATTTGAGGTACCTTTCATGAGGTGGGAGGGAGAGGGGCTGCCTGCATTTCAAATCCCACAACACTTCATGCACAGTAACTAAACAGGTTTTTGTGTTTTGTTTTTTGTTTGCCTTTTTTTTTTTTTTTTTTTTTAATTAAAAGGGCTTAAGGTTTACAGCTTTTGCTTTTTATCACATAGGAATTGGACACTCTACAGAACTAAAGTTAATAAGCAGACACTGTATTTGAATAGACTTCAGTTTCCAGACTGATTGCCAGTTCTCGAGATTCATCTCACAATAAGAAAAACAAGGAGAAAACAGCAAGACTTGTACTGGGGTGTTTTCAAGGATTTGGGCTGGCAAATTTTATCCTTCCTAAACACTATCTTAATATGATTTGCCAGCAACCTAGGGACTCAAGAGCACTGTGACTGTGAAAAAAGCATAGAAAATAGCAAAAGAGATGTTAACCTGGATGGCATAAAATCCCCTGCAAGGCATTTCTAATCAGCAAGCTTATTTAAATATATATGACCAGTTCAGCTAGTCTCTCTCCCTCTCTTGCAGTCAGACAGGCTTTATGCAAGAGAATTCTTGTTCCTTGGCTTTTATCTACCCTATTATCTATATTATCTATGTCCTTAGTTTCAGAGATATGTTATTCATATGAAAAGAATTTGGATTGTGAGAGTGGAGCTGCATCTCAGATATCAATCACTGGACAGAATTAATTGAGACCGCGCCCCACATGTGTCCTATGCTCACAAAAAAAAGGTACTTTCTTAGACAACTCTGTCTACATGTACAAGATGAGTACAAAGGGATTCAAAGATTTTGATTACCTAAAGATAGCAAATTGAAAAGATAAATACCATCCTATTGCGGATAAAACTCCAAAATTTGTGCTATCAATACAATTCAGTAGCTCATTTCTCTTTTTGGTATTGGGGTATTAATGAAAATAGCAAGATTAGTCCCGAGACTGATCCTTCCAGAAAGTCAATGATTACTTCCCACTGCTTGTTAGTTTTCTTATGAACAGCTGGCTGCATTTAATTTGTGTATTAAATTCTAACTTGGCTAGGTATGTGACTAGATAATACTATTTTTTTTCCTTGTTATTATTCTGTCTGACAGTTTCTAAAAGCTCTCAGCCTCAGTATAAGAGTTATATGTCACAAGAAAAGAAGAAACATTCAGTAGGGGGAGTTTATTCATTGTCCAGAATACCCCATTGTTTCAGGATCATTTCATATAGATCACAGAATCACAGAATGGTTTGGGTTGGAAGGGACCTTAAAGACCATCCAGTTCCAACCCCCCTGCCACAGGCAGGGACACCTTCCACTAGACCAGGTTGCTCAAAGCCCCGTCCAACCTGGCCTTGAACACTGCCAGGGAGGGGGCAGCCACAACCTCTCTGGGCAACCTGTTCCAGTGTCTCACCACCCTCACAGGGAAGAATTTCTTCCTTATATCTAATCCAAATCTACCCTCTTCTGGTTGAAAACTGTTACCCCTCATCCTATCCCCACACTCCCTGATCAAGAGTCCCTCCCCATCTTTCCTGTAGCCCCCTTTAAGTACTGGAAGGCCACTATAAGGTCTCCCTGGAGCCTCCTCTTCTCCAGGCTGAACAACCCCAACTCTCTCAGCCTGTCCTCACAGGGGAGGTGCTCCAGCCCCGCGATCATCTCTGTGGCCTCCTCTGGACCCGCTTCAACAGGTCCGTGTCCTTCTGATGTTGGTGGCCCCAAAGCTGGACACAGCACTGCAGGGGGATCTCACGAGAGCAGAGTAGAGGGGGAGAATCCCCTCTCTCACCCTGCTGGCCACACTTCTCTTGATGCAGCTCAGGACACGGTTGGCTTTCCGGGCTGCGAGCACACATTGCTGGCTCACAGTCAGTTTTCCACCCACCAGAATCGCCAAGTCCTTCTCCGCAGGGCTGCTCTCAACCCACTCCTCACCCAGCCTGGATTTGTGCTTGGGATTGCCCCGCCACATGTGCAGGACCTTGCACTTGGCCTTGTTGAACTTTATGAGGTTTGCAGGGTCCCACCTCTCCAGCCTGTCCACGTCCCTCTGGATGGCACATCCCTTCCCTCTAGCATGTTGACCGCACCACACAGCTTGGTGTGTGAATGTGCTGAGGGTGCACTCAATCCCACTGTCCCTGTTACCAAAATAGATGTTAAACACCACCGGTCCCAACAACGACCCCTGAGGAACGACACACGTCACTGCTCTCCACTCGGACATTGAGCCCTTGACTGCAACTCTCTCAGTGCAAACACTCAGCCAATTCCTTATCCATCAAGTGGTCCGTCCATCAAATCCATGTCTCTCAAATTCAGAGACAAGGATGCCATGTGGGACAGTGTCAAATGCTTTGCACAAGTCCAGGTAGATGATGTGAGTTGCTCTTCCCTTATCCCCCAGTGCTGTAACTCCATCGCAGAAGGCCATCAAATTCGTCAGGCAGGATTTGCCCTTAGTAAAAGCCATGCTGTCTGTCACCAATCACCTCCTTATTTTCCATGTGCCCTAGAAGAGTTTCCAGGAGGATCTGTTCCATGATCTTGCTGGGCACAGAGGTAAGACTGACTGGTCTGTATTTTCCCAGGTCTTTCTTTTTTCCCTTTTTAAAAATGGGGGTTATGTTTCCCCTTTTCCAGTCAGCAGGAACTTCACCAGACTGCCAGAACTTCTCAAATATGATGGATAGTGGCTGAGCCATTTCATTCCCCAGTTCCCTCAGGATTCACAGATGCATCTCATCAGGTCCCAGGGACCTTCAGGTTCCTTAGATGGTCCTGAACCTGATCTTCTCCTACAGTGGGAGGTTCATCATTCTCCCAGTCCCTGCCTTTGTCTTCTGTGTCTGGTGTGTCTGGGGCACTTGCCGGTGAAGACTGAGGCAAAAAAGTTGCTGAGTACCTCAGCCTTCTCCATGTCCCAGCTAAACAGGTCTCCCATTCCCTTCCAGAGAGGGCCCACATTTTCCTGAGCCTTCATTTTATCACCAACGTACCTATAGAAGCTTTTCTTGTTTCCCTTGACATCCCTGGCCAGATTTAATTCTGTCGGGGCTTTGGCCTTCCTAACCTGATCCCTGGCTGCTTGGACAGTTTCTCTGTATTCCTTCCAGGCTACCTGTCTTTGCTTCCACCCTCTGTAGGATTCCTTTCTGTGTTTGAGCTTGTCCAGGAGCTCCTTGTTCATCCCTGCAGGCCTTCTGGTGTTCTTACCCGACTTTCTGTTTGTCAGGATGTATCACTCCTGAGCTTGGAGGAGGTGATCCTTGAATATTAACCAGCTCTCTTGGGCCCCTTGTGGTGGTGCAATTCCTACCCCTCCCCACCCCTCCTTGTTGGGCTGCTTGGTGCTACGTGTGATTCCACCCACATCCCCCAAGCTATTCACCAATCTGTGGAGACAAGGACTGATAACGTTAATGAGCCTGGCTCCTGCCCCTCCCGATTGCTCGGAAACGGTTAAAATGTCCCATCATCTCCTAAGGGCCTGGCACACCTGTGCCCGGGATGTGGTCAAATGGGAACAATAACAGAGTTGCACATTCATGAAGTTCTTGTGCAACTGCTGGATGGCACCAGATGGTATCTGACAAAAGTCAATTATCTTGGACCCTATAAATGGCGACCACAAGGGAGATCCTTTGAGCTCTCCTGATTGCAGCGGGCCTGTGACCAGCATCTCCCCTGAGCTGGGACGCCTCTCAGGTACCAAAACCCTTAAGGTGTTGTCTGCTGCCAGAGCTGACAGAAGGCCAGGGCGAAATCCACCTGCTTGAGTCTCAATTATTGCCCGTTGAGGAATGCCAAGGCATTGTGAGTATTTACTCTAAACTCGAGAGGGAAATTTTCCTTTGAGCTAGCTTCTCTTTCACCCGTTCTTTCTCTGTTTATTGGTGTGTGGGTACGTACTTCATTCTACTGGATCCAGATACTTTTGTTTCTGTGTGTGTGTTTGTACGTTTTCTGTATGTGCATGTATATATGTATAAATTAAGGTACTGTTAAGTAAGTTAGTGTGAATCTTGTCATTTTAGAATCTGTGAATAAGTTGCTTTCCTTTCTTTCAGCATTTCTGAATTATTTTGTAATAATAATAAATTGCTGTTAGTTATTAATAGATCTAGATTTCTTACTAAATCATTACTGTGTCAATACTTTCATCCACGACACCCCTCTTCCCTCCAGGGCTTTATCCCACGCTACCTTGCCAAGCAGATCCCTGAAGAGGCCAAAGTCTGCTCTCCTGAAGTCCAGGATAGCGAGCTTGCTGTGCACTGTCCTCGCTGCCCAAAGATCTTGAACTCCACCATTTCATGATCACTGCAGCCAAGGTTGCCCTTGAGCTTCACATTCCCCACCAGCCCCTCCTCGTTGTTGAGAACAAGGTCCAGCACAGCACCCCTCCTCATTGTCTCCTCTATCACTTGGAGAAGGAAGTTATCGTCAGTGCATTCCAGGAACCTCCTGGATTGCTTGTGCCCTGCTGTATTGTCCCTCTGACAGATATCGGGGTGGTTGAAGTCCCCCATGAGGACCAGGGGCTTGTGAACGTGAGGCTGCTCCTAGCTGTCTGTAGAGGGCCTCATTCGCTCGGTCTTCATGGTCAGGTGGCCTGTAGCAGACCCCCACTATAACGTCACATGTCCCTGCCCTCCTTTTAATCCTGACCCCTCATCCAAAAGGAGAATGCTAGACTATACGTATCCTTGGCACAATTCAGGTCAGATTCTGTGCTCAACATTTTAAACAATATGCCTGGCCCCTCTTCTTCCTCCTTCAGTTTTACAACCTTCCTTCCAGTCATATTTCTTCTTCTCTGTGAAGGGAATGGCTGACTTAAATTTATGAATGTCTCCTTTGCTTTCTCTAGGCAGATCATCTGGGACAGGCAGATTATATAACATTTCCAGTATGTGCTGGTGCCTGAGAAAAGCAGCAGGTTTACATCACTGAAAACTGGGTATCTCCCAGCACTGCTGGGATATATTCTGCTTATATATTTATAGGATATCAGAAACAGTAATGCAGAATGAAGTTAATATTTGTTGTTAACCATACATACTCCACATTAACTACAGGCAGAAAATTAACACATAAAAGAGATGTTACTTTTGGGAAGTAATTGGAGGAAAATTCCTGTCCCATCCTTCACCAGATTCTCATGTCAGAAGTACCAATGTTGTAAAGGGTGCCAAAGTCAAAGGGCACATTGCTATTATTTATCTATAGTGTTGTGTACTGAACTGAACTTTATGGGTCCAAGAATTATAAAGACCGGATAGATTTTGCAAATGCCTAATCTTCATGTAGACCAGTGGAAACAGGTTTCCCAAATTCAAAATAAAATTAAATTAAATTGTTTTGTATTTCAACAAGTCATATTGCAAAGCTAAAATAATAACGACAATAACAACAGCAACAGCAGCAACAACCACCACCACGCTTTACAATCCTCTTCCATCAAAGAGCACGAAACCATCTGGGAACAATGAACACAAGTAATTGACATGCTGACATTTTGACAGACATGAGGGAAAGCTCAGGAAAATTAAACCACTGCCCAGCAGAGCAGTTCTGACTTCATGACTAGCAAGTGTTCCACTGAGTATGAACACATTTCAAAGTGAAGTTCAGGATATTTGCTATATTTCCACATAACTGAGGTAGATTCTTGAATAATAAAAGGTCACACATCATATTCACACAGTTGCTGCGTTTTCGATTTGTGGAGGGCTTCAACTACTCTGAACTGAAATGTGAGGTTGCTGAACAAACTTTCAGTGTTTAGGTTTGAGACCGCTCGAGTAAGCGGTAAGCTGGAAACCAGACTTACCTTCCAGGTGTACTTCAAGGCCTGCTTTTTCCATAGGCAGAGGTTGCAGGTTTAGAATCAGAGAACACCCTGCAATTGGGCTGTACATCCTTCTCCTCATCTCTCTTTTCCACATGATATATATGAACAAGTACTCAGAGGACTGTTCAATTAGATATCAGAGTATCCAGTTTACTGTACTGAAAATATTTCCACTGCACATGTGAAATGTTTCATGCTCTGGACCGGTGACAAACATTACATCAAACAAAATAAATAATGTGTAGCCAACTAACAGCAGTGACTGCAAGCAATATAGAGCTTTGCAATACAAGATTTCACATTGGTATACCCTAAGTCTCTCCTAATAGCACATTCCTTTGCTTTATATAGCAACAGTGATTTCTGAAGTCTAACGGTGTCACTTCTAGCTCTCCTTACAGATAGCTATGGTCCCTGGCAAAGCCAAGCTAACACAATATAATAGATACAGACATTACGAAAGGCACTATACAGTCATCATCTTGTTCTAACAGGGTCTGTTCAGAACTAACCATCCTGCGAGCTGTGATCAGTCACAGTCCACTGGATAGGTTCTATTTTAAGGGACAGGTCCACCTCCAGAAAGCAGGGTTCCCAGTCTGATGTCTATTAATGCTGTAGTGAATGCCTTAAGTGAATTACCCTAAACAGACATCTATGTGCAAGATCATATCCCATGATCTTCCCCAACATGACTGAGAGCAGAATTTGGCCTCGTGCATCTGTTGTTGACAAAGGGCAATGGATCAGTCAGGGCACATTCATAATTCAAAACGCACGCCACAGCCATTTGTGCAAAGAGCTGTAACTGGTTTGCAGGAACTGAATGCAGCAAAAAAGCAGAGTTACATACTGAACTAAAATATGAATGCAAGTGTCAGAAGGAGCTGGGTGCACACATGAGGGCAGACTGGCCTAACAAACTATCTGGAACATGCAAGGAGGCAAGGCAAGTTTCCTTGATTGCTGCCTAGACAAAGCATGAGGCTCAGGAACATCCTGCTGTGCTTTGAGGTCCCCATCAGTTATACAGGCTGACATGACTGTTGTATGAACCTGACCTAACATTCATTGATACTGATACTCAGGACAGTAAGGCACAATATAAAATTTCTGTAACACCCTATTCTAATACATATCACATCTGGGAGCTTCTCCTTTTCTGCTTTCCTTCGTTCTATCCATCCTCTGTTTTAAACTACTGCTGTTAGAAAGAAAAGAAAAAAAGATATAAAGACCTGCTTGTGCATTTTGATCAGAGATCTAAAAAAAAGCTTAGAGCTTCCAAAAGCTGTGAGAAGAGACATCAGAAGCTCAGCAGGGCTGTATGTGCATATTTTAAAGGGGCATTTTAAATTTTTTTTAGCTCCTGCAAGTCTTCGACACATATTGATTATTTTGACTGAAACTTGCCTGAGCTGTAAGTCTGAAGTAGATTCACGTGGAGATAGCAAGATATGCAGATACATACTCCCCCAAATTCTGAAATTTTCAGAACATTTTGCTCTTTTCCAGATGGGGTTTGCAGACAAAGGTTATGTTTCTACTGTAGTCGATGCTGTGATTGCAAACTAGAGTGGACCTAACCAAGCCTTAGTAGGCAACAAAGCTCAGCTTAGGCTCTACCTGAAAGAATCTTTCTCTGGTGGGTTTTACGGTCTAAACAGATCTAAATACTGCCACTGCTCCTGGGAGGCCAGCTAGATAGTTCATATCTAAGTAGGTTTTCCCAATGACCTAGTTCACAGCTAGGCAGATTATGTCTGCACTGAGCAGGCACAGAACAGCCCTATCAGCAAATCAGTGCCAGACCTTCCTCTACCACTCAAAAGCCTCTCCCTGCAAAGCAGTTTCAATCAACCACGAACAGTAGTGACTGCCCTTTAACCCATTCTGTTAAAGATTTGTCAGACGTTTCTGAAGGTATGAGGACACCTGCAAAGAAAACACTTTCTAAACGTTTTCCAGGGCTGGATTTGCTATGAGAAGCAACTAATACATTAATTGGATGATAAAACATGGAGATTGAACTAATAATTTCAGTCATCCTGTCCATCTTTCGAAGTGAAAGTTTTTCTCCAGCACACTCTCGAGTGTTGTGTTCAGTTTAATTCCAAGATTTTTCAAGCCTCAGAGGTTTTGCTTCTTTCCATCAGAAAACTGTACCACACCACAACAGACCCTGCTAGGTGTTTCTCCTGATATTTACCAGTCTTTTTTATGGAGCCATATCCCCCCTTGCACGTAGGAGTTACATAAGTACACATCCCCAGTCCATGCGACGCCCAGTAATGCTCACCCTCTTTCCCCACCTTTCTTTAAACTCATGTTTCAAAATCCCTACAATCCAGAGAGAGTAAACATAAAAGCAAAGCCTATAGATAAGCAATATCTGTGGTATATACAAAGCAAACTTTCTCTACTGACAGAAGGCATTAGAGCTGCTCTCCTTTTTGCAGGAACTCATTGTGCTTTTCCTTACATAATGGATGACGATCCTGTGCCTGAATTGGACCACAAAAATTATTTGTGTTGCGAGGCTTTGCTTTTCAAGCTGCAGATCATATTCTAAACATCAACAGATTCCAGTACATTCAGACACTTAACAGTTTTCCCTTAAACAAGCAAAAACTCCCCCTAAACCTTTCATTCCATGTCTTCCTAATTACAAGTTCTCCACCCATGGCATCTGGAGACAATGCCCTACTTCTACTATTCATTGCAAATTAGTAATCTCTTTGCCAGTCTTCAGTTTTATAATCCACATCCAAAAGAATCATAAGGAAACTGTGTTGTGATCAAGGCACTGAGACAGCGTTCACCAACTAAGGGTTCAGCCAGTGATGCTGTCATGGGAATCTTGCACGATCTGGGCAAGCTGTCAGTGCACAGCCCCACAGTCATGTTCAGGCATTAAATGGTTCTCAGCTTCTGTGGGTCTTAGGCTTTGATTCTGGCCTCTCTCCATCTCGGTACCGTAAGTTATGGTCTCTCTCCATTTCAGTCCTGCAAGTGTGCAATAAATTAGTATTTCTAGCATGCACTGTGAAAATAAGTGAATAAGCATTCAAGAGGTAGTCTGTATGGCAAGAAGAACCATCATGATACAGACATGTAAGGTAGCCATAATCCTAATCAGATAAACAACTGCTTAAGGCAAATGCCTACCTCTCCTCCACAATTTTTGAAGACATAGCCATGCATGAAAATCTGTGCTTTTCTTATATTAAAATTCTTTAAATACTTAATTTCTTCACCTTGACTTTTACAGAAAAAAACAAGTTAGTATAAAAAGGTAGCAATCGTCATCTCTTCTGCATCCCCATTTTAGCCATCATAGAAGCTTTGGCTTCCTTTGGAAATTCAGAAACGAAGCACTCCAGAATTACATGCTGCATCAAGTAAAAATAAAAATACCACACAGAGGAAGTGTGCGATTCGCTTATTTTTTCATTTGAATGAATCACATTGGAGACCTACAGTGGAAATGGTTTTGCAGCAGATTTAAAGCAAAACCTGTTTTTCCAATCAAATTATATCATTACTAACTGAAAGAAGATAAGTTATTTAAGATTTTCTTCATGTAAACTTGAAGAACCACTGTAACACTTCTAGATATTTTATGTGAAGTCAGTACTTTTACTCCCTAGATACTTTAACTCTTTCCAACTTTTTTGTGTACGTAATGCAAATGAAATTCAAAACTACAGCTTTCAATCAGATAGTTTTTTGAATCTGACAGTCTAACACTAAAATTGGTAACTGAATGCAGTCTAGTGGAATGGAAAATACATCGTTTTTAAGCAAGTAAAGGATTTGACTAGATTATTAGAATGGAAGTAGAAAAGAACTACCACAGACTTAAGTAAGAATATACCATTAAGGAAAAACTTTGCGTTCGGTAAGTTTTGCGGAAGACCTCTTCTGACAGTAGGAGCATTTTCCTTCATTCCTACCAAGCTCAGCCAAAATTTCACTACTATTAAACTTCAAACAGTGCTATAGCACCAGACATTTTAATTAACTACTTATTTGTTCCAAATAATTTAGCGGAGAGTGAACAGAGCTAAGTTTATCATGTGCAAGAAGAAATACAGTCACTCATTCAAGAAGAATTAGTAGGTCACTGTAAATAACATCTGCACACTTACTGTAAATCATTTTGGTGACAGAAGGTACTGCCATGCATTCTGATCAACATTACCAATGAAGCACAGCCAATTATTTTGATATGTTTGTATGACAGATTGCTGTTATTATTCAACATTAGAATGTTTGATGCATAGGGCTGCCATCAGCCAAACTTCTTGTTTTGGACTCTCAAAAAAAGCCTCTCTGCAAATACTAAATTGAGGTGAGAAAGAGGGATGAGGGTTTTCTTTCAGTTGCATCACGTAAAGTTCAACTTCAAGCCACCTCTTCTCTTAACTTCTAGCAATCTGTAACTCATCTTGAAATCTGTACAAACTATCTCGAGCCATACCTTCAGCACCTTCCATGATCACCACTGTCCACAACCAGAACTCAACCAAACATCTATACATTGCACGATGCAACACTGAACCAAGCTTCCTCCTTCTGCTGAGCTGGAATAACTAAGAACAAGAATCAAAATATGCCATTTTCTCCAAGTTTTTTGAGCTGACAAAGCACAGTTGCTTTATCTACATATCATTGCAAAGAGGCCACACCAATTCTGGTCACGTTCTGTCATTGCTATTAGGCCAACACTGGTGTAAGGTGCAGAGATTCTAGTCTGGGGGACAGGAGATTTCCACAATCCTTGAAAGACCCTCTTAGACTTGAGGACTAAACAACTACACTTCAAGAGATTAAGCTGTTTCTTTCTGAAGACACAGAAGACTAGAAACAATGTATATAAATAAATAATTTGTGTGGGAATAAGCAGATAACAGAAACATACGCCAAAAGACATTACTGCACAGACTGACCTATGGCTGGCAAAGCAGAGGACATACCTGTGAAAGTGTGAAGGCAGTAAGACAATCTCAAACACTACAGCTGGATTTGCTACTGAGATTTGTGTCATTCCATGTTCTTCCATTTCATTTTTCATGTTATCTCATAAGCTTTGAGTAACTAATGAATTATTGCTCTCAGATACTTATTTTTACATACCATGTTCATCTCAAATGGAGTCCTGCAAGCACTGACAATGCCTGCCAATCACCCTGTTGTGAACAGTCCATCTCTGAGAAGGCTGATATGCTGCCTGCTTCTCTTATCCAATTTTCTTTTCTTTAAAAGCAGTGTACCTAATAGCTATTTAATACTGAACCCCCCTATCACCTTGAAAATCTCAAGTGACTCTAACAGAAGTTAATGATCTGAGAGGATATTCCTGCTGCACCACCCAGCTCTCATTTTTTCCTCTTCCATTCCAAATATTCTGTTATTTGATTTCCCATGTTTCAACTCACTAACCACTTTCCTAGATTTCTAGCTCAGAAGCAGAAATAAAAAACGCATAAAATGCAAATTGTGAGGAAAGTAGCAACCCACTGCTCCCAACAGTGGCTTTTCCCTATTCACTACTGACCCACTCCTGTTCTTCATAGCTTAGTTTCTCTGCCCAAACCTTTTGATCAAAAAGCTGCTTCAGACAGGACTTACTGTGCCAGTACCTCAGCCCTCCAGCCAAGCCGTGGCAAAGGCCAGCCCCTTTGCAGGACCACATGCCAAAGCAAGACAAAACATCACCACAGTGAAAGCCCTACTCTGCCCCAGCTTGCAGGTGAACGTGGTCCCTCCACGTACTTTTCCGAGTTCCCCACTTTGGCCCCTCCTGGCCTGACAAGCAGCCAGCGTAACTAGGGTTCTCACTGCCAGCTTGCTCCGTCACCAACCGCAGGAGAGCCATTCATCCTCCCAGCCAGCTCTGAAACAAGCCCAGGTTTTTAACTCTTGGAAGATGTCTCCAACCTCTGGCTTGACATTATCAGGAGAAACAACTGGATGGAGCAGACTGAGCCAGATGCTGATTAGTGCAGTATTGAACCTGCACAACACACTACAAGGAGGGGGAAATGGAAGAACACATGCAGACACATATACCCTACCTAACCCCTGATGATCGCCTTCACTCAGTTTTTCCTAGTGACTATGAAAGAAGATGAATGCATGAACCAACTCTCAAGAAGTACTGAATGATGCAAGCCCACAACCTGCGGAAACAAAACACGGAAGGCAAGAGCCCTCGACCAGTTTCTGAAAATCTACGACAAGGCGTCTTGTGTTGGAGGGAAAACAGAGCCTTCACCTAAATGGGGAGCAGAGCCCCACTCTGGAATTGCTCTTTTCAAAACAGAGTGGGGGGATGGAGGGAGAGGCAGGGAAGAAAATGACCTAAACATATGGGGCTCACAGGCACTGTGGCATCACAAATTATAAAAACATCATGCATTTGACTTCTAGATTAAGTGCGGGGATGTACAATGAAATCAATAAAGCAAAAGGGACAAAGAAAACAGTATTCAGAAATACATGGGCATGGATTAATGAGTTAATAAATCGGCCTAGCAATGTTGGACAAAGGTTCCTTGCAAGGCATCCCTGATAAACCAAAATTGCTAGTGATAATCTCTATTATCCCATTTCCTGTAACTGTGCCTTATCCCTAAACTAACATCATCCCTTCCTCTGTTATTGATTTATCTTAGGCCATCCTTCTTCTGTACAGAGATGCAAAACAGCGCTGACAGGATTAAAGCAAGCACCTGCGTTTAAGTAAGCTGTTAGTAAAACTCTAGGGAGGCAGGGGGGCGGGGAGAATACACACTGTCTATTTGATTGTACCATAACAGTAGCTTTTCTTGCTTAGTAGTATGGTTACAGAGATGGCTTTTTCAGCTGACAAATGAATCACAGCAGACTTTATTACTTCTCATACTACAGAATGATAAAGACGACTAGTGGAATAATTACATTATGCTATAATTACACATAGTAACCAATTGTCAAGAGCACGGCAATGCTCTGGAAGTACTTTGAGTTCTAAACATTCTGTGTATTTCTCAGGCAGTTGTAAAGGGCTTTCCTGTATTGATGATTCCCAGCCTACGACCTATAAGGACACGACAAGTGAAACCCAAGTGCCCCAGCAGTGCTCCATGACAGTTCTGTGCAGAATTGTTGCAGACACCTTTGCGTCACGCTCTCAGGCTCGGGAGCACCGCAGGTCATGCTGCAGATCCACTCGGGTCAATCGGGATAAAGACATCCCAGGGAACACCTAATCAAGTTGGCCTCAAAGTTGGAAACAAAGCCCCTGCTGGCAGGGGAGGCTGGGAAGAAGAGAAAGGAGAAGAGACAAGGAACATTACTAGTGACTTGGAGGGAATTTAGCCAGAAGCACTAAACTTGACAGCCTGCAGTACAACCAGAAACCAGAGACGTCAGACAGACAGTTGGTTCTGGAACCAGCATGGCAAGGAAACTTTATATTTGATTACGCAGAAATTAAAAAAAAAAAAAAAAAAAATTCTTTCATTGTCTCTCTTACCCTCCCTACGACTCTAACCATGTCCTGTCTTAGTTGAGGACAATGCATTCCCTCTTTTTGCACTGTATTTCTACAGTACTGGCAAAAGGGTAACATAAATAATAAATAGCAATAAAATATCAAGCACAACTACAGGCTTGTAATCCACTTCCTAACCACAAACTGGATACTTGATGTGGAAGCTGCTTGATATAAAAGGACACAAGAGAGAGCAGATAAAAATCTGTATCTGTCTACAGCAAAGATGCATCTCTACCTCACCTAATTTCGAGTACAGTCCTCTCAGGATACTCATACACACTAATCAGATTAACGTATCTGTAGACTGTCCTGTATGATGGATTGTCTGAATTTCCTACCCAAAATTTGCATGAAACATGGTGGCTGGTTTGTCTGGAGGTCAAACAGGAGATTTGATCTGAAAATTTTGTTTGCACTTTTTGTAGTTCAAAGACACAAAGGTTTGGAGTTCTACTGAAAAGCACACATTCACTGTAGCAGTTGCTCACCTGGATTAGTAAATTTAAAAATATTTACTACTGCAAAATCCAGTGTTATACCTTACAATGCACATACCGACAGTTAGAAAAATGCAGGTCAATTAATTTTAAAAAAATGAATACACTTTAACATTGTTAGTTTACTGAGTAGTTAAAAAAACCCACAGTGCCTAAGATCTATGAATCAGATATATGTTGATGTAAAAATTTAAGATATACACTTTTGCTCTATTAATTCCAGCTTTTGCTGTATTCTTTACAAATCACCAAGAGGTCTATCAGACTTGAGGGAAAAAATCCTGGAATAGTATTTGTGGCAATAATCAACTTCATTTTCCAATACTGAAAAAGGAATGTCGGTATCAACATCCAAATTAGGCGCATTCTCATCCTACAGTATTTAACAAGATTTAATCTGTCAATTGTCAAATTATCCAATAAAGTCATTAAAATGAAATACACACTCTCTCCACAACAGATGCAAATCACATCAGGTCATATTAAAATGGCTCTTATAAACATGCAGAAGAAAAATAACCCCATGATTGTAAAATCCAGTTTTGCTTCTAGACTATTTATCACTGCAGATAAACAGGTTTAAAAAACAAACAAAAAACCAATCACCTGCACTGGTTATGTTTAATGATTAGAATTACAACTTGAAAAACCATAGTCCTGAATTCTGTTCTTTAGCGTCAAGCTGCGTTCACCAAATCACAGAAGCATCTAAAACGATGATCCAAAAAAGAAAACAAAAAATTGTCTTCTAAAAGAAAGGCTCTTTCTCAGTAGGTAGTCACGATCAGCTCAACCCAGAAAACAGTGTTGTTGTTATTCTTAAATTATATGACACACGCTACCAGACATCTCTGTCTAAACATGCTTTCAGTCAGATTATTAATTTTATACATATTTTAACTTTCTAGAAAATGGTGAATGCCGCCTCTCATTCAGTCGCTTTCAGATAGAAATTGGAATAAAGCAATTAAATCAAGTCGCTTTCAGATAGAAATTGGAATAAAATTAAATGCACACAACCACCATTTCACATTTTTAAAAGCAATGAAAGATTTTCATTAAAATCTAGGACAGGTAGGATTGTCCTGGCTCATCAAATTCAATCCCATGCTGCCACAGAAAACGTCATGAAATACTTCTCGTAAACTTTCTAGCATCCATTTAAAAAAACCTCAGGCATCTTCTTCCCAACTACAATCTCCTCGAAGGCTCATTCCTCCAATGGATAACGGCACACTTTTAATTTGCAGCTTGATGTTATTTGAACAGATCTTAAATCAATATTATTTTTTACCTTTTCCAACCCTAGTGTTTAGCCCCTTTATATATTTATTTTACTTTAATTTCATTAGGGTAAATAAGACAAGCTCTTTTAGCCTTTTCTCATGAAACAGACTGTTGAGCCCCTGGCTCATTTTAGCAGGCATGGTTTTGAGCCCGCTTCAGACTCAGGTTCATGTTTTTTGGAGATGGGTTATCGGAGTTGCATATGGTGTTCCAGGGGCAGCATCAAAACCTTCTACAGTGGCACTAAAAGAGATCCTACCACTGGCTGTGAATCCTTCCTTCATCAGGGGATCATCTTGTCTCCGGTGTCATTAAGACTGTATCCAAAGACCAAGTTAAGCGGGAGTGTTGATCTGCATGAGGATAGGGAGGCTCTACAGAGAGACTTGGATAGATTGGATCGATGGGCCAATGTTAATGGGATGAGCTTCAACAAGGCCAAGTGCCAGGGCCTGCACTTGGGCCACAACAACCCCCTGCAACGCTACAGGCTTGGGGAGGTGTGGCTGGAGAGCTGTCTGGACGAAAAGGATCTGGGGGTTCTAATTGACAAACAGCTGAACATGAGCTGGCAGTGTGTCCGGGTGGCCAAGAAAGCCAACAGCATCCTGGCTTGTATTAGAAATAGTGTGACCAGCAGAAGTAGGG